>NC_087373.1:3005606-3305606 GCF_031761385.1 Necator americanus
AATAGATTACGAGTGCTAAGCACTCAGTTTTTATTTTTACGTCAAAAATAGCATACTAAGTATAAATAAATACTGCGCCAGCTTCTCAATGACAAGTCATTTAAGCGTCTATTTTTTCCGTTGACATGGCAAGCGGACATTCTAACAGCGAGATTAAATCAAGGTATGACAAAATTGGCGTAGTGTGGAAACCTTTTGGAAAACACGGAGCTCGAGATGTAGATCACGAATATGAGCGTGACTCCGCACAATTTCTCCTAATCTTCCCCAAAAACCAGCGTGGGAATGGCGTTTGTGCCTACGATGTAACTTGGAACGCCCCACACAATTGTGCATGCGCTGCATCGACGGACTAGCAGTCAAGTATGAATGAGGTCTCCTCGGCAGAATATTCACGTAAAAACAATGAATAGGCTGCTGTAGGATTCGGAACGTATGGAAAGGTGGCGCTTCCTAACGTACCTTGGAACTGAGGCCGTTCCCATACCATTTTTTTAGGACGATTAGGGGAAGTTGAGCATGGCCGTGCCCACACTCGTGATCCACACCCTAAACACCATGTTCTTCCTTAGATTTCCTCACTACGTCAATTGTTACGCTGCTTTTGAGAAAAAGTGAGGACATGACGTTTGGAGCTGAGTTACAAATAAAATGTTTCGCCTGAAATTGTTCGGTATGGAAAAGTCTGAAAAAGTCAGACTGTGAATTAAAAAAAGAAGAGATTGAGAAAATACTGTAGCGGAGACAGGTGAACTCAGCCCAGGCCCCTTGACAAGCCCGAATTACGACGGTAGAGTCGGGAACGCAAGGCAGGACTTCATAATTTGGACGAAATTTTCCTGGTGGGAGTATTGATTGGACTACTTCGTCATAGATAAGACATTAGAAAGCCCAAGATTCGTCCATCGGACATTAAATTGTTTTCTAACTAAGAGAAATTATGTGAACTGAGCTAAGATCCGTAAAAGTTTACCAGTAATAATATATAATAAGTAATATTTTAGGATAAGTAATAGATTGAAATGATAGTAGTTAAATAAAAAGTTAATTATATAATTCAAATAAGTGTACAGCAAATAACGATCATAACAATAAATAAATGCAATAATAAGTAATAATAACATGTAATAAGCAGTAGTCTTGTATAAGTAGTAGTTTAGAGTTATATAGTGGTTCAATGGTTAAAAAAATAATAACTAAATGTAAATAAAAAAAATAATTTAATAATAATATAGTAGGAACAGTCTACAGCGACCAAAGTTTTGCGGAACAGCAGCATGACTGTGTCGCAACAATTAAAGAAAAGTGAATGGCGTTCAATGCGGCGCGTCCATACGGTTGGCGCGCTCCAATCGAACTCGTTCTAGAAAATAGTGCGCCGGAACGCTCGAAGCCGTATCTTCCTAATTGGCCGATTTCTACGGCAATTGGGAATAGATGGACGGAATCACTCTTCTCTCCATAATCCACGAATACTCCATCTCAAATCCGTACCACCTCAGATGGGTGATCCCTTTAAAGACGCTCTAGTGAGAATTTTTTTCTTTTGAATTTTCGCCATTAGAATTCTCCATAATTAAAAGCATTGAATTGTATTCGAAAAGATAAATAACCAACGGGAAATTCTGCTTTTCCACCGACTGTCACAATGACACTATAAAACAATATTTCTTTCTTGAACAAATGGGTTTTTTTTTTCGATAAAATAACCAGAGAAAAGGTGACAATGACGAGTATGCACAAACATCTCTTATTTTTCCCATTTTCTATTTATTTCAGCGCGAAAAACTTCTTCAAGGATAGTTTGACCGTTTCCACAGTTCTCATATCTTATTCGTGTTAAAATAACTGCTTATTCACCTGTCAGATGCGGCGCAGAATCAGCTCGCCGCAGGATTCCAGGGAGAATTTCCTGAAAGTTGAATTTGCTGACGTTACTTCATGCAGAATCACTGCTGGGCTACCTTGGACTTGTAAAAAAAACGACATCTGTCCATGGCGATAACCGGGAGACGAACGAGTTACGAGCGGAAAAAAAGCGATTGTTGGTGCCGAGGATTGTGACGAATTTCTTTTTTGAACGAGGCAAAACACAAAGTCCAACAAGGTCTCATCTGAAATGGTTTCTAACCAAAATCAGAGCAAAATTCATACAATTATACAGTAATTAATATGTACATCTTGTGGATCTATTTGTTGGATTACCGTCTCCAGGAGCGGATGAAACCGATGTCATCAATTCGTTATAATATAAAACCTTGGAAAAAAAAAAACGAAACCGAGAAAAGCACATAAACCTGGCCGTGTTGCTTAGCAAACTCGTCAAGAAACTGTCTTTATTTATGACCCATTGTGCAGGGAAGTCGTTTTCAGAGGCTTTTCGTATTTTTTCGCTCCTTTTTCAGGAGTGCCAATGCCACGTTTTGACGATTGAAACATGCATATAAGCGTAGCAGCACACGAGTGAAGGTGAAGCAAACCCAGCCGGTAGGTTTGGCGTCGTCAGTCTTTTCATGATCATCACCTATCAAATATCACTTCCGATTAAAGGCATCACCCCACGAATCTGAGGTGGTACTGATTTCAGGTGGAGTATCCGTATACGGGGTCGTAGATTACGGAGAGGGGGTGATTCCATCCATTTCACCCTAATTGCCGTAAAAAACGGTCTGGAAGATACGACTTCGAGCGTTCCGGCGCGCTACTTTCTACAACGACTTTGATTGGAGCGCGCCAGCCTTGTGTGGCGCAGCATCTTCTGGGCCGTTTTTTACGGCAATTCGAAAGAAATGGACGGAATCACCTTCCTCTCCACAATCTACTACGCCGAATACGAATACTCCACCTGAAATCTGCACCACCTCAGATTCGTGGGGTGATGCCTTTAAGGCGGCACCAAAACAACTCGTAATCTCGTGAATAATAGCAATAACTGATTTTGAATTTCCAACTAGCCTAGGTGAATCGAAACAATTCAGAATTTTTTTTTGATCGGAGAAACTCTTCTCTTTCCTAGCCCTAGCACAGATTTCATCAAAATCAAATTGGTGGGTTAGGAATTAGACTAAAAAGCGAAGACTGCACATAGGTGCACCTACTATCCCAAGTAGGTGTAGTTTTCCTGTCGAAGTCTTAAATCCGTCAGATCTCGGCATAGCAGTGATTGAAGACGAGTAATAAGTTAATTATAAGTATTAAAGTAGTGTGAAATTCATTATAAGTTCCGACTCATGTCCTCTCCAATCCAGCCACCACTCATTCACTCCTGAATGAAATAAGCACTAACAAATGTGTTGTTCGTTGAGTTTCCCCATCGGGTTTCAATCGCTTCTGTGAGGCGGTGAGGCGCTTGGGAGAATAACTCACTTATGGTTTTGATCCTCCAGGCTCTAACGGAGGCGATAACGCCGATAACGTTTTATGTTAATAAAGATAAATGACCATTTTGGCTACATCTAAAAAAATCGATAAAAACAGATATAGAAGTATTCAACAAGCAAATATTCAAGGACAGTCGAACATAGGCCATATCCGGGATAATTGTTTTTGTTCAGATATTTAGGGGACTTGTCTCCTTTGTTCCTTAACTCTTATACGCTTAAAAAGTTAAGAAACCGGTGCCTAAGCCAAGTAAGGTATGAAACCTACATCTTATTTACACTTTATCTAACACTTATAAATTACGTGGAGGATAAAGTTAAAGGATAAAGTTTCTGGCGTTTAAGTTAATAAATTAAGTAATAAGTTAAGGTAAGTTTAATCAATCGTTTGAGACAGTAAATTAATAGTAGAAATGCAATACCTAAGTGCGATAACAATTTTAAACTTCCTCACCAAAGAGTGGTTAAATCAATGTACTGGGAGATACAGTTTAATTCCAGGAAACTTTTTAGCATAAAAAATACTCTTCCTTTTTCCCGAATCTCCATATCTCCTTCCCTTCCGATCATTCCAGATCATTTTACAGAATGTAACAAATTACAGGTACAGGGAAATGGTGCCAACTTGTGCAGTTTGGTTTGTGGCAATGATTGGCTTCAACCAGGTACAAGAACTTTTTTTTTTTTACTAATGATTTGGTGCATTAAAAAAGCGTTTGAAATGCAGTTTTCTTCTACGAAGCACTGTCTTGTATGTAGATTTTTGTTACAGCGACTTCTTAACGATCACAAATAAATTCTATCTAAATTTATTTAAATTCTATCAAATAACTTATTTTTGGCCTCTCAATTCGTTATTTGAAAAGGAAAATGAAGCAGAAGTAATTTATTGTGTTGCTAGAAACTGTGTATTCCACCAGGTTGGCAACAGAGTAGCCGTAGTTATTAAATCCTGAAAATTACACCAAAAATTGAATCCTCAAAAAAATTCCTGATCGCTGAAATGAATCTGTTACAAATCCGCATACAAAAATTAGTAGTCTTCGGTTAACGGCAAAAATAATGAATGTTTATTAGCTGAGTGAAAGTTCTTCCAACAGAAACCAGTAGAGTAAGAACTTTTCAAGGACTTATATCCCTGTTTTACTGAGATAATGAAGCCATAGAGTGCATATACGGGTCTGTACCTGCTTGCGGTGACTGCTTGTGCCAAACGTAGTCAGACATATGAATGTACGTTCTGGCACGTACAAGCTGCACAACCTACGATTTTATGCTTACCAAGTCGAATTGCAAAAAGATGTTCACGTAAAGCACACCACCAAAGCTTGACCTAAATGAAACAAATGCTTAGAAGAAACGGATGGAATCATCCACAACAATTCTCCGTTTCGTTTTGTTGAACCGCCGAATATTACCTATTGCTTGTGCCTACGAAAAATTATGTTCAAGAACGACACTTAAGACATTACCCTATGAGGTGGTACGGATTTCAGTATTCGAGTGGAGTATTCGTATACGGGATCGTAGATTATTGGACAGAACGGTGGTTCCGCCCATTCCTCCCTAATTGCCGTAAAAAACGGCCCGGAAGATACGGCTTCGACCGTTCCGGCGCGCTATTTTCTACAACGAGTTCGATTGGATTTTTCCGGTGCGCCAGTCCTGTGCACACGCCGCATCTTCCGGGCCGTTTTTTACGGCAATTAGGAAAAATTGGACGGAATTACCTCCCTCTCCTTAATCTACGATCCCGTGTAAGAACACTCCACCTGAAATCCGTGCCACTTCAGATTTGTGGGGTGATGCCTTTTATGAACTTTCTCGTCACATAACCTAGCAGAATTACCCTCATCTTCACTTGGACACTGCTTCGCTGAACCTACCAATCTACAGCAGGATCTCGCACATAACGCATCCTTTCGTCCCTGCACCATTTTCTGCAAAGCTTGACATCTTATCCAAAATGCTTATCTGCTCCGAAATCAGCTTACACCCTGGATGTTGGAATATTTATATAACTCCTGCCATATATATAACAGCGCAAAACTTGCTGTTCAACAATCTCTTAGTGCTATGTTCTTGAAACAACGCGAAAGAGGTTTTGGTGAAACGTTATTATTGACTTGACATTTCGAAAACCTTGTCTTTATTAAAATGGTTCGAGATCTTTGAGGTGTTTAGTGACTGCATGTAGAACAATCCTACAACTCACAGAGTGCTACGAACAGCATGAAGTTATTAGTAATTGATAGGCACTCATTTCTGTTACTCATAGTTCAATTCCTGACAGAAATCCAGTATTCTTCCAGTACCTTTCCGGCAGACTTTTCTTTCTCGTGGGCTAATATCGTAGGCTTTATTTCAAGCCCATTTCAACATCATGTTTCTCATTCTTGTGACACAATAATGGTCCTATCGTGTTTCCACGCCCTCTACCAGCCAAATGTCCTTTGATAGGCAGGTTGAGGATCCTTCCAGTTTCCCCACATAAATGATATTGCACGTTAGGTATTCTATCTGCTAGATGGGTCCAATCTTCGTGCAATCTCCAGTTTTACCGGACAGACAAACAACGCAACAGTCCAGTATACATTGTCTATCGTAGTATTTACTGTCACTTGATGGTGTCGTTCGTTATGTTTACCAACACAACATCGTTATATCTCTGATTGTCGTTGTATGCCGTAATATCGATGATTGCTTTATTGTGATGTCAAGACATCAAGACTAAGTCCGAGTCCGAATGCTTTAGAATTTTGAATGAACAGTCCCAGTTCAACGTACTCGACAACATGATGGTTAGATGGGTTATTTAAATGCTCAAATAAAACTGTACAGTAGCATTGCAAGTGTGAAATCAATAAAGATGACGATTGAAAGCTCAAAAAAAAAAAACAACTATAAACGCAACGTCGGTTTATTCTGTTGGCATGGAAAAGACAATTGTCCGCAATATGATCAGAACGAATTTAGCATTGTGCACAGGAGATAGAGAACGCGAACAATCACTAAAACCAGTCATAAGCATAGCTAGTTCAAACGGTTACACAAGATCGAAAGCTAGCACCCAATCCCGAACTACAAATAAAGCAATGAGGAGACCAAGTAAAGGTAGAATTCCCTCTTTTTCTTCTATAATTCAACTGCAGCGATACACCGAGCTCTTTTGCGAAGACAACTGCAGGATGTTGTGATGTTGGTGAGCATTCCAACGACAGCATTAAGGGGGCAGTTGGTTCTTAACAGAGAACGATAAACGTTGTGTATTCGAGTGTTGCGTTGTTCGTCTGTCCAGCAAAACTGGAGATTGCACGAAGATCGGACCCATCTATCAGAAAGAATGCCTTATGTCCAATTTCATTTATGTGGGAGAAACTGGAAGGATGAACCTCAACCTGCCTATCAAAGAACACTTGGCTGGTAAAAGGCGTGGAAATACGACGGCACCATTATTAGGTCACAAGAATGAAAAAAAATGATGGAAATGAGTTTGAAATAAAGTCTACGATATTAACTCACGAGAAAGAAATATCTGCTAGGAAGGCAATGGAAGCATGATGGATTTCCGTTAGGAATCTATCGATGACTTACTTGACTTAATCGGCTGGCTGAAGTCATCGCCTGACGCGATTACCCGCATCTTCGCCGAGGTGTGCCGTCCTTAAACACAGCTCTTCTCGATCTTCTGCGAGAGCTTGCACAGAATCAATCAATTCGTTGCTATTCCATATTCTGCGAAACCTTACGTCTCGCCTGAATTTCCCACCCATGCCGAGTGTCTTCAAGTGCTCTTTCACCACCTCAGTCCAGAGCTTCCGTTCGCGGCCAGGTGGTTTCTTCCAGCTAGAACCCAACGAACTCCTCAGAACTTGTTGAACAAGGCGATCTGCCGGTCTCCTTAATACATGACCAAAGAAGCGAAGACGATTTACTTTAGCCACTTTCGATGGTGGTACAAGATGTTGATATCCTCCATCATCCGTCGGTATAAAACATCAATTTCTGCGTAAAGATCTTCATTGTGGCATACCCTAGGCCAAAGGTGGCCAAGTAGCCGTCTAAACAGCTTTCGTTCCATGCAGTCAAGCCTCTCCATAACCGTTGATGGTGCTGTCCAACTCTCCGATCCGTACATCATGATGGGGCGAATTGCGGATAGGTAGACTCGCGGCTTGACTTCGTTGGTGATGAGGGTGGACCACAGGCATTTCGTTAAAGAGTTAAATACAGAAGTGGCCTTAGCGCATCTTTGCTGAACATCTCTCTCGTAGCTGCCATCGTTCTTCAGCGTACAGCCTAGGTAACAGAACTCATCGACGAGTTCTATCGGTTGTCCGTCCACCCTGATTCCCGTTCGTGGTCTCGAAGAGATCCACATCTGCTTGCATTTATCAGGGCGTAGGCGTAGTCCATAGGCTGCAGCCAGCTTCGATACAACGTTGACAAAATGTTGAAGTTTCGTACTGCTTTCCGCGAATATAACAACATCGTCGGCGTACTCGAGGTCAGTCAAGGGGCACCCAGATGGTGCTAAGACAATGTCGGCAGAACACTTGTCGGCTGTTCTCCGTATAATGTCGTCGATGGCGAAATTGAAAAAAAAAACAAAATTGAGTCCTGCCACCGCCCCTTGTCTTATACCAGTTACCACTCCAAACGGTGTTGTACATCCGGCTGGTGTTCGAACTGCAGCAGTTGTTCGTTAATTCATGTCATCAAACAACCGAACGAACTTTCCTCCTACTCCATCGGCGCGGTGCGCGTTGAGAAGACGGCCTCGGTTCACCGACTTCATATATTGCATTCATATACCTCTTAATCGCTAAAACACCAATCTCCACAGCTTTTTTGCAACTTGAAAAGGATCCCTGCAAAGAGAATTTTCTAAGATTGAAAAGGTAAAGGCAGACGCGGTGTATCCTCAAAACATCAGGTAATTCTCTTCTTTTAGCTCGCTCTGGCAACAGGTTGCGCTTTTGTGCGGATGAAAACAACTGTCATAAAAGCTCAGCTTAAAGAAACTCAACTTCTACTTGAAACAGAATGTTTTCGACACTGCTATCTAAGCCAGAGCTGCGACTATGTCGTTATTTTTCCGACAGACATTGATGGAAAGGTACGTTGCTACACTTTTGTTTCTAATAATATTCGGCGTTGAAGAATAACCTGTGAGCACTTTTTTCTATTCGAAATGAAAAATCCAAAGCTTGATGCGCATCTAAAATGTCGCACACCGTTCGATATAGAATTCTTCACACCATTACAAATTTGCATTCTGACTCTTCAACTTTGTTTATTCTCGCTTTTCCACACTAATAGATTGGAATGTCAAGTTGTCAAAACAGAGATTTTTCGACAACTTCAGTTTTTAGCAGTGAATCGAGATGACAAGGCCGTTAAAGCTGCTTGTGAAAGTTGCGTCAAGCATGGAGGGAAAGGAGCATGAACAACTTCAAAAAGGAAAAGAGACCTGGAAAAACATAGAAAATAAAAAAAATAAACACTTAAAAATGACCTGAATGCATAACTTTACTCAGCCTTATCTGGGTTTCGCATACCTCGGAAGTCGTCACGTTAAAGGCAGCATACCACGAACTTGGGAAGGTACGGCTTTCATTTGGAGCATCCGTATACGGGGTCGTTGATTATGGAGGCCGGGGTGGTTCCGCTGATCTCTTCCTGAATCACTGCAAGCAGCCGGCCCCTGAATGCTGTTTTGTATGATGCCTTCCATTGCAGCGCGCCACCCTGGCAGCGTTTTTGCAGTGATGCAGTGAGAAATGAGCGGAACTACCTCGTCTCCATAATACACGACCCCGTATACAGATTCTCCACCTGAAATCCGCACCACCTCAGGTTCGTCCCTGCCTTTAAGCCCTGGTTTGGGAGTAGTGGCATCGGTGGTGTGGTGTTATGCGTCATTCGAAGGGACGGTCCTCCCTAAGAGTTCTAACACTGGGCTCTCATGTGCCTAGTCCCAAAATTACCCGCCCCTGTGGGCTGAGAATATCTCATATCTCCTTCGTATACTGCATCAATTACTATCGTAAAACTATCTAACGGTAGGATATCGTTGAAAAGAACGGAAAGAAAGAAAGGTAAAGATTGTTCAATCTGCAATAGTTGTTTTGTTTTCTAAAAAAAAAATCAACCAGAGACTCACACTGCGTTATTTTCAAGCATGACTCTTCCTCCACACAAAATGCAAATGTCAGCCTCAGCAACTTTATCGTCTCCATTAAAGGCATCACCCCACGTATCTGAGGTGGTGCAGATTTCAGGTGGAGTATTCGAATACGGGATGGGAGACTACGGAGGGAGGGGTGATTCCGTCCATTTCTTCCTAGTTTCCGTAGAAAACGGCCCGGAAGATACGGCTTCATTCGTTTTGGCGCACCATTTTGTTATAAGAGGTTCGATTGGAGCGCGCCAGTCTTGTGCGGCGCCGCATCTTCCGGGCCGTTTTTTACGGCAATTAGGAAGAAATGGACGGAATCACCTCCCTCTTCGTAGTCTCCGATCCCGTATACGAATACTCCACCTGAAATCTGCACCACCTCAGATTCGTGGGGTGATGCCTTTAACTGCAACAAAAAAAAAACTAGTCATCCCGAAAATGTACCATTTGTCCAATAGGCATTTCAGTTTAGTTATTTGGAAAGACAAAACTAACAGAACAAAAAATCAGATAATACAATATTGAAGAGTGAGAAATTATTTTTCCAGTTGACTGTAAAATCTTCTGTTTACTTTTTTATTTTGAATAAAATGCTCACGATTTATTCCTTAACCCTATGTTTCCTTTTTTCTTCTTATTCATTGTCCTGTCATAACTTTTTGTTGGGTGGAATGATTGGATTGGCTATTTAGTTTTTTCTACACATAAAAAAATTGCCATTTGAAGGGCAGGTCAATATTTTTCTAAGAGATTTCTAAGGGATCCGCTGATATCATTTGGGTGATTAGCACTCGGATTTTGTCGTCGCGATCAGTCAAAAGCCATAAATAAGCTCGAATTGTTGAATAGACCTCTCAGTTCTTCTTTCTTCTTTGCAGTAGAGGTGAGAGCAAAAATCATGACGTTTGAGAGATTGGAATTGTGCAGCAAACTCTCAGAACAAGCTCAGCTTATGAATTCTTTCAAGCGTCCGCACAAAATCAATTGTAGTAGTTCTCAAAATTTCTAGAAATTGTTCGCTTTCGCTTTCTTTCGAATTTATGCATATAAACAAGAAAAAACGAAGGAAACTAAGGATATTTCAAGTGATTTGTCTATAGGTTTCTTGCCATGTTTATTCGACAGAAGGAAAAGGATCGGAGTGGACCCCAATATATCCATACAAACTGCTACGTAACGAAGTACAGCTGAAATGTAAACGACAAGTGGTCTTCGATATACCGTCAATATAGCGGAATACTGCTTCCGGTGGTAATGAAAGTTGTTTTTCGTGGAAAGTTATTGAAATGCTCATCTATGTATTTGTTTATTTATTTATTTATTTATTGAAAACACCTGCAGGTGTGCCATAAAACAAAAAAAACAGGATGGAACAAAGCTCACTAGAATTTCGCCTGAATTTTACACAACAAAACTGGCCCTTCAAAGCATGAGGATATGTGGTGGATATTTGCTGTCTAATTTTTAGGCGTCAGCCTGCTATCATCCTCTTTTCAATTTTTATAGTTACTGACTGTGAATTCTTTAAAGTGGCTCTAAATTTATTCTTTGGTTAAAATTTGTATTTTGGCGTAGAAACGAGAAAACCCCAAAGAGCTCATTATGTCGAGTTCGTCTAAGCAAAAACATTATTTGATGTGTCAGTAATAGAAGGAGATGATTTCCTGAAATTTCTTCGCTTAAGTTAAATATTTTCTAAAGTATGCAGACACTTGACGGCATCACCCCACAAATCTGGTGTGGTACGGATTTCCGGTGGAGTATTCGTGTACGGGATCGTAGATTATTGAGAGGAGATTGATTCCGTTCATTTCATCCTAATTGCTGTAGAAAACGGCCCGGAAGATACGGCTTCGAGCGTTCCGGGGCGCTATTTTCTACAACGAGTTCGAATGGAGCGCGCCAGCGTTGTGCACGCGCCGCATCTTTCGGGCCGTTTTTTACGGGAATTTGGAAGAAATGGACGGAATAACTCCCCTCTCCAGTCTAGTCTCCCATCCCGTATACGAATACTCCACCTGAAATAAGTACCGCCTCAGTTCCGTGGTGTGATGCAACAGAAAATAAGATATTGGTTTTTACGGAGATAACGAGACAAGGTGAAACGATGGTATTGCGTAGTACTTTAAAAAAGTTTTTTTTTTGAAAGTGAGCTCATGCATACTTCAGAGGAAGCGTTGTTGGCGAAAAACGTAGTTTGATTAGGTTTACCAATCCAATAAGATTTCAATAAACCCATTCTCATGAAATCTCTTAAAATCTTCCGAAAATATCTTTATTTGCAGCACCTTTGTTCCACGAAATGTGTGCGTGTTTAAGGGCAGCATCCGAAATCGTCGGAAAATCCATTTCAACGCTTTGATGTCAAACAACTTTGGAATGTAGTCCTGAATGTTGTGTAGCATGCGAACTTTCAATAAATGTTAAAGAAAGTCGATGTTGTGTCCATAATTTGTAACCATGATAAAACCCCTTTCAAGTTGTTTTAGCCACTTATAGAGTAGGTTTTTTTTTTCTAATTTTGAAAAGAAAAACCTCACATCCACTAGGGATTCTGTTCGTTCCTGAAACGATCATTCTGCATCTTTGGAATACGGCTTGTATGATGATACCAATCTGAAGGTCCGGCTAAAGACTGACTTCCGACTTTCTGTGGTGTTGAGTCCTTCGCTCGCCATCAGTGATCAATGAAAATTAGTAGTAGTGGAATTTTCAACAAATTTAGAATTGTGTTTTTCTAACAACGTTTTCTTTTTTTTTTTATAAGCTAGACGAAAGACTTCGCAGTTTTCTTTCTTTTTTGCGTCACTTCTACATTCGGAGAACATTCAAACTTCAGTTTCAAACACTCCTTCGACACCAGTATAATATAAACACAATTTGAAAGCCTGATTACCCTAAGTATGGATGTTCTTCCTGTCTTTCCCCTAACAATTATCACAGAAAAATATTTTTTAACATAAAATTACGTGAACGAAATCATCCTACTGATAAAAATAACGTTGACGTCAGATCACGTAAGCTGTTCGCTACTTGTTTAAGCAGCCGGTTTCATTCCGGTTTCCACTTTCCGAGGAAACCGTCGTATCGATCCCCAATGGGTCCACAAACATTTACTTTTCTTAATCTTTTCATTGAAGTCGAATGGGTTCGCTCAGTTCAGAACGACTCATTTACTCTAAACCGCCCAATTTTCTATTCTTCAAAAAAAAAAAAATCCTTCAAATTCTTTAGAATCAGAAAAAAGAAAGACAAAAGATAGGTTGAAAATGACTGCTTGTTGTCAATTTCAGCTTTTCTCCTACTCTATTTACGGTTTAACCTTACGGTTGGAATGTAGATCAATTTTTTTTTGTCACAACCATTCTATGTCCCATTTTTTTACCATCAATTTAAAAAAAAAGAGAAAGTAGAAAAAGTAGAAATAAGCACATTTATTTCTACACTTCATAGAAAACAGCCAGATATCAAATGTACAACAGAGAACAGAATTCGGCTAGCGATCGTCACACGTTTTACATTTTCGTTTTGAGAAAGAAAAAATTGAGAATTTCCCCGTGACGACGCATGACGATGACTACCTTTATCAAAAAAAAAAAATCAAATCATCACACATGACAAATAGAAGAACTCCGAGCTGGATTTGTAAAAAAAAAATCGCTCAGTTACCGGTAATTATGCGCTTATTAGACTGAACACCGCGACTCTTTAAATATACTCAACTACATATCACTGAGAATAGGGGCAACGCGGGCAACGATAGTGGTCGCAGTTCACGTATCCTTTCGCACGAGAGGAAGGACCGCAGGAATTTTCCGGAGCGTACACACTCCGATTGAAACTGTAGAAATGGTCCAGATCTCCCTCTTTTGGGATTTGAGGCTGCCCGCGCAAAGGAAACAACCGCAGCAATCCACCACTTTCGTTGCGATGCGTGCGAAGAGATGGTCAAGGATTTACCGCTCATGAAACCAAGGATACATCGAAGGGAAATCGAATAGAACTAATCGTGTATAGGGGCATGGCCGACAAATATCATCTACAGGAAGAGCTCATTGGTAAATTCGAGTAAATTTTATAAATTGAGCAATGGTCATGTGAATTGGAATAGATGTGTGTGTACGTATGTGTACGTGCAGCTAAAATAGTTCGTTTATGGTGAGCAACCAGAGCGTGTACGTACAAAACTATATCCAGACACGCCGCCGTCGAGCACCCGGACTTAGAGAAGATGATACGGGCGATATAGAACGATCGCAGCACAGTTAGTATTAACCTATTCCTGAATGAACTAATTCCATCCGAAAGAGAAAAAGAGGGAGAGTTATTCCTCTTTCAGCATCATCACACAACCAGCACCATCCACAGTTGCACGTTGTTTCACTTTCTTATCCTTCATTCGTCGGTTCTGGAAAAAAAAACGTATAAACTATTGATAGTTGTGATTCAATATTTTAACACCAGGCCACATTATCATATTATATTTTTACAACATAATTACAATACTATGTTATTCTAGTTCTTTCCGGTTTTTTACCACTATTTACATCATTTTTTATTTATTTTTTTTACCATTATTTTTGCAACATTATTACAATACTATGTTCTATTACTTTCCGGGTTTTTTCGTTTACTCTATAGTTCTAACAGGAACGGGTGTAGCGCAGTCGGCAAGAGGTTCCACTGCGTGCACCATCGATCGGAAGTTCGAATCCGCCCTAGTGCCGACCAACCCTTCAGACTTTCATCTGGCGTCGATAAATTGGTGCCAGACTAGTCTGGGAGGATAAAAACACTGACTTGATCATCGACTGGATTGATAGTGACTTTATCCTTTTTGGAGTTTTAACTGGGGTTTGAGAGGATCCTGAAGGCTTCGGGGTGCTTTATGAAATACGCAGAATTTCTGACTGTGTTTTCATTCTCTTCACTTTCTTCCTTTCTTTTTTCGTTGGGACTGTTGAGTTAATAAGTGAAAAAAGTGAAAAATATGAATGATATATAATAAAATTTGTATCTAAGACTATTCATAGATAGCATCAAATGTGTTGAATCGGTGGAGAGCAGGTTAAGCCCTGGATTGAAGTAATGGATATTGCCCGTTAACAAATACGGTACATATATATTTGGTGGATGTAGCGCATTTGGCAAGGAGTTCCCCAGCGATTGCACGGTCAATGGTTCGGAGCCGCCCTACAGCCAACCAAGTCATTCGTCTCCTCGGAATCGATAAATTGGTACCGGACTTGTCCGGGAGGATAAGCGTACAGTACTGATATATCATCGCCTAGCCTTCGCAACTCACTGTAAAGGCTGCGCTAACGTTCATAAACTTCAAACGATTCTGAACTGAAGTCAAATCGAACTGAACCGAGGGTGACTCATCCGAAGCGGGCTCACTTGCACCAAAAACTTTAGACTATAGCTCTATTAATGTAATTTTTCAAATTATAACTATTTAAACTACCATAATTCATTTCTAACCTACTGTGAAGAGTGCATGAAAGCAGAAATAAATAGTCATATTGAGATCTTGAGAAACCCAGTAGTAATTAAAGTAAAATAAGGTTCTTTTTATAATAAAGCAATAAATAAGTTAATGAATAACTAGCACTAAATTTCTTAATGGGGCGTGTGTAGCGCAGTCGGTAAGAGGTTCCGCTGTTTGCACGATCGATTGGAGGTTCAGGTCCGTCCCAAGCTCACCAAGCTCTTCATCCCTCCGGGGTCGATCAGTTGGTACCAGGCTTGACTGGGAGGATAAAAACGCTGACTTGACCCGTCGGCGGGCCCCCGCAAGTCATTGTATGGGGCCAGTTACACGTTCGTAAACCTCAAACGATTCTGAATTGAAGTGAACGTGGTCGCGCAGGTCCCAAGCGGATTGATTCCCGCCAGATGCTTTATCCTTTATCCTTTACCCTTTTAAATTTCTTGACACTATTCAAGTAAATTGCTCATTTTCACTGAAGGCAGCACTTTACGTACGTAGATTATTGAATAATTTTCTGATCGCTCTAGAAACCTAATTTCTTCCCGTGCCAGAAATTCTTATTTTACTTTTTCAGGATAAAACCCTGGAATTTCGGCCACGTTTACAGTCGGCAGCTTAGCAAGCTTTTTTTTTTTAAAAAAATGCCGCAGATTTTTAAGTGAATCTTACCTGAAACCATATTTTCACTTGTCGTTCGGTGAGGCCAAGTGTTCGTGCTAATTCCCATCTTTTCTGTTTACTAACGTACGTATTATAGAGAAACTCTTTCTCGAGTTCCAACGTCTGATATTTTGTGTAGGGTTTTCGTTTTTTTCGCATCGAATGATTACCCGTCCAATCGAGGGAAGGTTCTGAAACAGGTATTTATGGTTAAATTACAAATTTATAAAGAAATTTCAATAAGAACACAATAAAATCTACATGTAAAACAATTTATCATATCCAGGATATAATATAATGTGTTGGTTAATTTAGGATCCCTAAAAATCTAATCGAATTGACTTTTTTCAGGAGGTCGGAGATGTAGAAGACCCTCTCCTAAGCATTTTTTTCCTCATTCATACGCCCAACTTTTCATCATCACAGTCATCCGTTCCTATTTATTCTCTTTTTCTTAACTCCCAATGTCGATAATTCTCATTTCCGTTACTTTTAAAAGCTGGAGAGTTCCCTATTTTCAACGAAAATTTCCATGTAAATAATTTACGGGGTACACGTGAAGAAAATGGAAATTCTCTATAAAAACGGAATATTTTATTTAATAAAATGATGTATATAGTACAAGTTTAGTATTGGTTTTTAGTAAAGCTTATAATGTAACAGAATTTATATATTTATTTATTTGAAAACACCCATAGGTGTGAAAAGAAAACAGAAAACAGAAAACAAAAACAAGAAATATATAATTGAAATATAATAAAAATTTTTTTACAAAAATTCTCTTTTCTTTTTTTTTTGTTTTTTCTTGAACCGTTTAAAGCGTCAATCTTGACATTTTCAGAAGGATTTTTTGATTTTAAGAAAATTCCAATAATTAAAAAATTGAAAATTAGATAAAAATTGAATAAAGTATCAAAGTAAAATTTAAAAAATACGGGAATTATGTATAAATACACTATGGACAAAAAAATTGTGCTGTTTGAAGAATACGAATCCTGGAACTACAGGATGAAAAACTATGAACTACAGGAAAAAAAGTCCAAGGACATCTGGAAAAAAAGTTGTGATGAATAGTGGAAGTTAGGAATTCTAGTTCACTGTTGCTTTTCAGGACCAATTTGAATTTGATTCTGGTCTCTCTAATTCTTTACCCGTTATATAAGTAGATCATAGCAACTTTTCACCATCTACCAGGATTTTGACGAGGTTTTATTGCCAGCACCCATATCAGACATTAAATATTAATTAATTAATTAATTGCTAAGCAATTATCTCTACATAGGACCATATTCAAGACTAACAATGAACAATTAAAGGAGGTAACATATGCCGAAAAGGCAGCTGCACTACGGTGGTGCTCCTCGTGATGGTGGCGATGGTTGCAACCAGCAGAAACACTCATAAAACCGAACCGTCTAATCAAACAGGGGGTTTACGAGTCCCAGAAGCCTGTGTGCCTGCCTCGCAAACGTGCTCCATCGCTAATTGGATCATGTTTTGCATCTGCTACCGTATGCTGCTGAGGTGGGCATAGCGAGGCGAGTGTGTACGTGGGACGCGCGAAATGAAATGAGCTCAACGAGATCCCATGCGTTACTTCTAGCATAGCATTACAGCATTGGATATGGGTTTCTGGATCTTATCGGACTCGAAACGTTCTTCCTAAGCGGTTACCCCGCTAGTCATACGTTTGAATATATCTCCTTATTCAAAAATGTTCAAGTGACATCTTGAACATTTCTAAAAAAAAATACAAAATAGTACTGTAACATCAAAAAAAATCTCAACAGCTGCTTCTAGAATTTTATGCTGCGTCTCCACAGGGTAGGTCAAGGAAAAAGTCTCTTTTACGTTAGGTTTTGATTAGGGTACTAAGATATTTGTTCACCTACATCGTACCTCCAGGGGTTATAAGAAATACAAGGCCCTTCCAGAGATTTTTTAGAAGAAATTCCTAGTCTCTAGGAAATTTTGGAAAAATATGCCCTATAAACATTACATTACTCTCGTTAGGTAAATAAAGAAGTCTCTCAAATCTCCAAATCTTCAACTCATCCTGAGAACTTTTTTTTCGGGAAAATTTGGATTAAGCCGGTGTGTTGTATATTTTTCTAAAAACAGTCACCTATACGGATGAACCATCATGCTGGATAATCGGCAGGATCTTTGCAAAAAGAAATCTACTTGACTTTTGGCATGTCTATCCGACTTCCATCCCGAGACTGTCCGAAATTTCTTAAAGCACATTTTTTTAAAGCACATTTTTTTAGCACTATTTATGTTTTTTGGGAGTTTGAAGTGCGATGAGTAGTGACGACCATTTTTGTCTCTCATATGTTTTTTTTTTAATTGAAAGCCTTAGGAATTTTTTCTAGGCGCAATGGCTTTCTCTCGCAAATAATTTTACCCGAGAGCAGAAGGAGAAGCAAGCGACCAGAAAGGTCCCAATCCTTTCCAACAATCAATTAACGCTTCGAATGAATTGTTTGCATTGAAAGAGTTGATTAAAATCGGTTTGGACGTTTCGACGGAAGCCCGTCTGGCTTCCGTCGAAACGTTGTGTTGGTCCTTCGGAATCGATTCCACCGCCGGTCGGTGAACACAACAGATAGGTGTTGTTTTGCATCAAATGTCAGTTCGAATGTAATTGTCGGCAAAGATCAAACGTTTTGATTCGTTACATTTATCAGGATGATTCAGTCCGAGCGAATGAGCGAAAAATTCAACGAACATGTGAGAAAAGATGTGAGAACAATCAATCGGTGAACGTGCACTTGCGATCAAGATTTGAGGTTCAACAAAGTGAATCCATGTTTATGATCGGGAAAATCAAAACATGTGTTGTTTAATTGCTCTGCACAAAAAAGTTAATACTCAATTAAATTGTAAATTGTTCTCAAAGAAAACTTCCAAGAGTTCCGAACCGATATTTTCAAGATTCCAATGAAATTATTCGCATTTGATCGATGCAAAAAGTCCGGGAAATAAACTTTTTCTTGTGGAACTTAGCATCATTTTCACAATGAAATGAACTTTGTTTTCTTTTTTTTGAAAAATTTAACAATTATTACCCATTTTAATAAGTGGAATTAAACCGATATAATTGGTTTTCTCCTATTATTTTATTATAATTCCTCTTCTCCCAATTCCTAATATTCTTATTATTTTAAATAATCAACAGAAAAACGCTCCATTTCTTCCATGCCCTCAAGTACAGGATACTAAATCTTCGATGACTATTCGTGAACGTCGCTGTTGCGCTGACGAATCGATATCGAGTCTTGGAAAAAGAGTAAATTATTATCCAGAAGAACCGTACCATACCCTCACAAGACCTTTAAAGGTAACGGATCACGAAATTGACAATATTGTGACCTTTCCATGGAGGTGAGGGGTGTACTTCACAATTTCGAGCGTGGCTACGCTCAAATTCCTTGCCGTAATCCAGAAAAACCCCTGTGAATCGGCCTTCTGTGATCCATCTCCTCAACGATGCAACTTATTACGCGATAGAATACGGGCAACTTCGTCGTCGTCCAATTTCACAATTCAACTAATATACACTAAACATTCAGATACAGCAGTTCCACAATTTGCAGAATCGTAGGCGCGCTGCAGATTGCTTTCATTCTATTAACCGTAGTGAGTTGCATCGTTGGGAAGAACGGATCACGCAACGGATGCTTCATACGCTTTTTATGAGCTATTGATAACAAATAGAGCGCGTTCACGTTCATTGCCGAATAAATAATAATAATAACAGCTTATCAAACTCGATATTACATTCGAATAGAAATTTTAAAAAAAAGTTAAAAATAAAATTTAATAATAAAATTAGAAATAATACGAAAACTATTCGAGTAATTTTTTTTGAATTTGTAGCTACACTCCTACCGCGAATCCACTCCTGGAAAAATCCCAGGATCGCACATTTTGTGATACGCTGCTACCTTTACGAACTACCTCCGATTACTCGGTCTCACCTTTTGACAAGTTGTTTTGACTTTGCCTGTACTCATTCACATTCACACCTACCGTATCCTAGGATATTTTATGGCCATTGGCCCGTCGGCAAGTTTCTTTGGCAACGATGCACACACATAGACACACGCGCACACCACACGTACACACACACACACACAGCCACACACATATAGAGACGGCGTCGGCTTCTCAACAGGACAGGAAAGAAGTCGGCGTCTATCTATCGCTGTTCGCCATCTGTCTTCCCATCGCTTGCAAGCAGTTTACGATCATCAAGCCCAAGGACTTCTTCTTCACTCAAACACACGCAGAGCACCCTTTTTTCAAAATCGACCGATTTCGCGGTATAATTAGAATTTAAATACGCTCCTTGAATCAGGAATGATAACGCTAATCGTGGAAGATTCGTCTGTAACATTTCGACGGGACCGTTTCGATGCCGTCGTCCCTATTGAACTGATATTGTCATCTCGCCACTTCCACTTATTTGCAGAAAAGTCATAAAATATTCGCACGTATTTGCTTTTCTTTACAGAAAACACCAGCAGAGAAGGAGCAATGACGAATCGAGGCCCGGGCGGACAGCGAATGAGTGTCTGTGACCGAAAATTTCGTAGCTATGACATACAGTATAAATTCTACAACTTTTCTTTACTAAAAAAATATTCCCTGCTCAAATTTTGTTGTCATATACCACTTCTGATGCGAAGATATGAATTTTATTGTTTATTTATATATTTTTATTTTAGAGCTTTTATTGTTTGGAGTTAATTCTATGTACAAGCGTCTTATTTTGCACTGTTTTTGTATTTTTGTTGTTTTTGTATTTATGCACTAGTTTTCTGTTGTTTCCGTCTTTACTTCTATTTTTTCATAAACATTTCATGACAGTCACTTATATGTACCTCCTTCTGATTTGTACGTTTACTTTTAACAGAAGTGATATTCACGAAAATTTACTGAGGAAAAAAAAGATATTTGAATACAATATTTGAATCTGATGTTTGAATTTGAATAATACAAAAAAGATATTTGAATATATTTGAATACAGTAAGGAGATGATAATCGAAAATAGGTTAAATCCAAACTGATTGTTACAGTAAGAACTGTGCTGATGGAATTTAATTACGTAAAAATTTGGAACTGAAAGGACAAAACGGATAATAAGAACAGCAATAACTAAATAACAACCAACATTTTTTATTACCTTTTGTTCCCATTGTTTGTAATTTCCTGAATTCATCCTTTCTTTGGGCAGCTTTCAATACATAACCTAACACCTTGAAATGTTCGAAGTCACCCGAAAAAATTCTCACGGGCAGTTAGGGATTCGAATTTGATCAAATAAGCAGTTAATAGCAGTTTTGGACTACTTAAAACAAAATTCAAATTCTATTCGTAATTTTAAAGGTCAAAATTTCTACGAATGAATAGAAGCTACATTTATATCCCCAGTCACTAATATCCTACTTGAATCAGTCAAATTTTACATTTTTCCACGTGAAGCGATGCTAATGACTGTCAGTCAAACTGATTAGGTCAAAGGATTTTGCGCATTCCTCTCTATCCAAGCACATTCCATTATTTTTCCTTCATTGTATACTGTATTTTAGACTACTTATTTACTGATTATTAACTGTATTGGTGACAAATGTGAAAAATCACTTGTAGAAACTATAGCAATTCATTTTTTGAAAAGACATGTTGGAAGGGAAGCATAAAACTACCCCTCCAGGCTTTATATTTCAATTTGTGTTAGTTTTATATTAGTTTTAGTTGCTAGATTGTTTTTTACTTTCTTTTTCCGTGCTAAAGTAATATAATCGTCAGAAATGTGTTGAAGAAAAACAAATGTGAGCGGAATTCCCAATAAATTTGCTGGATTTTGTTCCAGAAAAGACTTGGGATTAATCTCATTTAAGCAATCCAAAACGACAAAAATGCTAACAAACAAAGGTAAGAATTTTAAAAAAAGAATAATTATATGAACCATACGAAATTTTTAATGGGAAACGTTACACATTTGCAAGGTTTTTTTTTTCGAATCTAAAGATTTCTTGAGAAATTCTGGAAATAGAAGGAACTTTCCCAGGAACTTTTGGAAAATTAACAAAGCCCAAAATGACTATAGGCAATAACTTATCAAGTATAAGTCTGGAAAATACCGCTCAAGCCGATGGAGGACGTACAACCCTCTTTTTGGAAAGCTTAAAGCTCAAAAGAACAAAACTTTATCAAACAACTTAATAGAAAATCACTCTATTCATTTGTTTCCGTATTTATCGATTGGATACGAAAAATTATTGATTCGAAAAATTCTAAAGCCTTAGAATCGATTGGGAAATTTCTAAAACCGCACTTTTTTTTGCACATTTTGAAGGATTAGAAAGTTGCATTTTCCAGTAGCTGTTAGGAGGGTTTCCGCCGTTTATGGATACAAAAGACTACATAAACTAAGAAAATAGTGCAAGTAACACGATAGAGATCCCCATGACGACTATCCATTTGCCAATCTTCGTTTTATGACTATTGCTGAGCCGCATTTTCGGATTAAAAAGACACCTAACAATTAGCGCTGTTCCCTCTAATGCCTCGTATACGGTAGCCGTGGCCGTGGCCGTGGTGGTTTTTACCTCCAGCCTCCTACGTCTCCCGGTTTTCATGTCATGCGGCACCGTCCAGTCTGGATACGAAACGAATGTCAACTAATTTGCAGACGAATGCAGTGGAAACGAATACGGTAGTTGAGGAGAGTTTGGGTGGGGGGGGGGGGAAGTAGAAGCTTGTTTCACATTGAAATCGCATCGACTTTCGTGGAGAGGGACGATCCAGTAATTTTCCCGTCGAAAACGTTTCGGTATGTCGGTGCCGGATTCGCCTCGTTGCTATGCGCCCCTCGATGTCGGCTGGTTGAGAGGTTCAGCTTTGCATCCTACCGCATTCGCTGCGCATTTACAGCTTAATTAAATAGCACAGCGCTACTTTTATAGACCAGATGGCGTCTGTACGGATGCATTGCTGCTGCTGCTGCCGCTGCTGCCGCTCGTGCGGTGAGAATGAGCTGGCAGGTAGTGTACACAATCATAACTAGTTCCATCGGGGGGAGGCACCCGCCTGGAGGAGGTTGTACGCTTTTAACAAGGCAATTTCTCCAAAAAATTACCAAGAATTTCAAAGCAGACATATTTTTTAGAGGCATATCTTTTTTTCCTTTTTCTATACTAGAAATTCAACGTTTTTTTTTTAGCTTTTAAGCTTTTGCCAACTTGACAAAAATAACATTTTTGAGTTTGAGGAAAGAGGACTTAATATAAGTTCCATACATAAATGAATAGTTCCTATGTTCTCTCAATAAGAAAAGTCTGGAAAAAAAAACTTTGTAAAAAAGATTAGACTGCTGATGAATGATTTGCTCACCATGTTACTGTAATCGAATTGAGAAAAAATGCTGAAGTCATAGAACAACTGAAAATTCAAGTAATTTTTAGCAGTAATTAATTGTCTCTATCGTGAAATTACTAACAAAACCTGTTCTATTTCGCAATTACAGTACCAGCTTCCTTTTTGTTATCCGAAAAAGAAAAGATGAAGAAATAAACACAACTTAATTTGCATTCCTTAATTTGTGGACCCAAATCAGAAAATTAAAATCAGATGGAGAGCGTTTTTTTTTATGAGATTTGTCTCTCATTGGTTAATCTGAGACTTTTCTCTAATTGGTTGGAATTAGATCCGTCTTTGATTGGTTGACGTGCGAACAAAAGTATATCACACAGAACTTTTTCTTGCCTCATTTTATGAAGTCCCTTGAACAAAAATAGTCCTGTGATGGTTTAGAAAGTACTTTAAAGAGATTTAACAATCATTCTTAAAAATATTGACTTTTCCTCCTACTAGAATATACAGTTGATAACTATATTGCAGTTATAATTCAAACAGTTTTTATTTCTTCTCAAGAATGAAATCTTTTTTGAATTTATCTCCCCATTCCGACTTTTCTGTCCAAAAGGGAACGGTAATAATTACTGTAGCACTTCAGAAACATTCACCCTTATGGAAAAGCTGCCAAATGTAGTCCGCTAACCCTGGAACATGAGGGAAGTTTACATTAACAGTGAAACGCATATGCGTTCGGGAGTATATATGATTGGATGGGCGATCAGCAATGTTTTGGTATCGATTTCTGTCGAATTCAAAGGATTCGGGGGAAGAAAACCGACTATTCGTCAAATAAAACCCATTATAGAGGGAAAAAATTCTCCTAGAACTCAAAAATCGCGCAAATACAGGTAACTGACAATGGGGATGGGGACTTGAAAGAACGATGCCGAAATGTGTCGAATGTGTCGAACCCTAGACGACGACGAGACACGGTAGATACCGTAGTGTGTAGGCGAACAAAAAAAAAAGACCTTAGCACTAAACCGAACTGACTGACTAAGAATGACAGTGTGCGGTTCACGGAGAAAAGCTGGAAGATTTGACCGTGCCGCCGTACACTGACTCTGACTGACTGTGAACTTAGCCGTGTGACCGGTCAAGAACGGATACACGGATACGGTTGTGGTGGTGAGCGGTACGGATAGGTCGATGAATGAACGAATACGAACGAACGGAACCGATGGAGAACGATGGAACGAAAACACACACGTAGGCCGTTTTGATGCCTCCGATGGGCTGTTTCATGACCATCGTAAATGGTACGCCGTGATATCGATTCGCCTATTTGCTCGTCTCCCATCTCCAATGACGGACGTATGGTTTTTTTTTCTCGCCTCCCCTCCGTTTCAGGACCCACCGTTTTCTGTACTCACACATACATACGCGCATACTTCAGTTTCTGGGAAATTATGTATTGTGTTCTTGTGAAGATGGAACAAATTCCTCTGTCCTTTCTACCCCCCGTCAGTTACAGTAACCATTCTCTATTCCGACAATACAAATTCTGTATCCTGAAAGAAATTTCCAGGATCACGATCAAGATTTCTTCTCAGAGCTCAACGCTAGTTCCCCTGTCAAGTTACTACTTTACTTTTATTTCAGATATTTTTCTCTTTCTCTTAGAAATTTTAGTTTGAGTACAATTTTTGAGAAAAACTTATGGAAAAATAACTTCTTCTAACGATTTCCCTAATTTTCCTCATCGCTCATTTCTCACTAACCTGTCAATCCAGGTATATCCATCATATGTTGCGCATACGGTCCTGTAGCGAACGGATACTGTTGTCCGTATTGATATCCGGGCCACGTTATGCCGGGATGATAGAATTCTGACGGGCACATAGGGTTAACAGCGGCGGACATCATATCGAATCCTGAAAATTTTCGGGGATATTTTCCGGGAGCAGTAACCTCGGAAAACATTATTTTTCCTCATTGTTTTCTTTTTTAGAGGACACTGTAACATCTGATATAATGTTTCTTTCCTCGAAAAGGAAGAACCGCTGTTGCTAACATTGAAACTATTTCAAAATACGGTAATTTCCGAAAAGGTCCAATAAGAACGAAGTAAATCGATTTGAAATGTTGAAAAGTTCTTCGTTCGCCATAATCCCCCTGAAGTTTCAGGGTAACAGTTTATCCCCCTTAAAATTTCCTGTTTATACTTACACTTACATTGTTTACATTTTACACTTATACTTACATTGTTTATTACTTTACTGTTTACTGTGGAGTAATTTAAAGATGCTTCAGACATACCACTAGGTCCTGGCGGAAATTTTGCTCCAGCAGCCGCTCCATTCACACTTTGAGCAGCGGCGAATGCTTTTTGAGCGGCTTGCCATTCTGGATAACCTGGTGCATAATTGTGCGGCATATGATTTACTGCTGTGCTGAAGCTATATACATCTATCAATTCAATCAAACATATTTTCATCTAAAAATAATTAAAATTTTACCTTGTCGGTACTATTGGCGGCGATGCTTCACTATTACTTCTTTCCGATTGAGCATCGCTTGTCTGTTGTGGTGGTTGTGGCCAAAATGCACCGGTTGGTAAACTTCGCGTTGCTCCCGGATTCAGATTGAAACCGCTGAATAGGTTCTGCATTAGTAGAATTTGTGGAATAATGAAGTCGTGGAAACCGGGGGCATATTGAACGGCGAGGCGAGGTGGGTGATGGTGGTGGTGGTGGTGGTGGTGGTGAGACTGTAGCGGCAGATAGCACGCCACGAGTTCTGGCCGCTGGTGTCGATCTCTACGAAGTTTCATTGGCGACGGGGTGGAAAAAAATCCTACTCGTAAATAGAGCAATTACCCAAATTTGCGTTTATACTGTTCGTACTTTTTTTGTAGCGAACTTAATTTGCGTAATTGGCTTCAACTTTAGCGGCGGTGCGAGTTATTTTAAGCTTCTTAAGCGTAGAAAATCTCAAACATTCTTGCTTAGATATCCTGTCTTAAGGAATTTTATCCTGATGATTTCATGGAGGTTAAGATTCCCTCCTTTTCCCTCTTTTATATCCTCAAGGTTTCCTGCAAAGTTTTTGTGGTGCCAAACCGGAAAAGTGAGGAGATTCTGTATTGGAAAGAAGGAGAGAAGAGGAAATTCTCCTCTCAGAGAACATAAACAATATCCCTTCAGAATTTCAGGACCACTCACTTAGTTTGAACTTAACAAAGTCAAATTTTCATCCTTAAACTATGTAAATCCAGGTGAACAAAACGAAAACAATGCTCTTACCTGTTGTTTGGACCTTGGTTCATCATCTGCATCACAGAAATCATAGCATAGGGCTGTGAGTAGGTTCGGTTTCGTTCAGCAAGAAACAATCTTTTCTGAAATACATAATCATTCATCGATCGATCGACTGTTTATTGACTGATGAAATTTCCGGTCGGTCGGCGGTAGTGTTTTGACAAGATCACTCTTAATCCCGTCATAAATAGGAGGAATTGGGTGTTGGTTGAATGGGTTGTGTGCGGGGTGCGGCGGCGGCGGCGGCGGCGACAGCGGTGGCGACGACGAAGTTTTACGAGCGTCGGCGCGCTCCATTCGATCGATAACGCGCCAGGGGCGACGTCCGGTTTCTCCTGGTGGTGTCCTTTCCTACTTGTTCATTTTGATGGTACTGAAACTTCTCAGGACTATCCACATCTCATGAACCCTAACACTTGCATGAATCGCTGCTGAGCGCTTCTGGACGGAATGCGTTATCTCCTCGCTCGACACGCTTCCACCTAAGGCCAGCTTAGCAACGTCGTCAACGCAGCGAAAACTTCTCGTGTACCCCAAGAAAGCGCTGAAAAGCCGCCACAGCCGCCTCACAAGAACTAATAATTGGATCGGTTGAACGTAAATAACAGCACGTGCTAAAGAAATAGTTCGAGAGAAGTTTTACAACGTCCACCTCCCCGTCAACTACAGTAATCACGGCATTGACGCAGGCGTCGTGGGAACGTTGACAATCTACTCGTGGTAGCCGGGCACGCAGAAAAAAAATCTATCGCCGAAAACAAAAAAAAACAGTTATGAATTCGGATTAATGTGAGTTCGGGACCAGATTCTCAACAACAGAAAATCACGATCGAATTGAAAGAGCGATAGAGTGAGAGTGTATGTTCGGGAATGGAAATGGTATAAATGATGGAAATAAGGCGATTTTTGTGCAAATGCATGGAAGTGTATGGAAATATTTTCATTTTTTTAAAGGTAGATGTTTAGTATTTTTTGAGTCGGTTCTATAAAGCTGCTAATTTAGAGTTCACTAAGATTGTATTTTGAGTATTCCTACAACACTTGAACTGTCAGGAACAAGAAACGGAGGAAAACGTTTCGATGTTCAGAGTTTCAACATCTTTTTGCACTCATCCTCAGGACAGAATCAGTCCTAAGTAGTTATAAACCTTCCAAAGGACTAATACTATAATATGATTAGAATAAAGTGGTCCCATAGCGAAAAGCTCATTTTGTAAAGAACTGCGAAGAAAGTCCATTTAGTTAATATCTTTGGAGGAAATGAGTGGAAGTATTTTAGCCATTTTGTAAAAGGAAACTATTTGTAAAAGGACAATGTTTTGAGCTTTAAATTTGTTCCAACAGAGAACAAGGGTAACATTTATTTTATACCGAATAAACACAGTATTTTCTAAAATACTAAAAAAAGAAACAATGAGACGAAAACGTCACGGACATAATCACCGTGCTTCACGTTTACAATCACTAGCTGGCACCAAAATGAAGCGTTAATTTGGTTAAGATGAATATTTGACCTTGTTGTTGTTATTTAAGCATTATTTTATGATTTTTTAGACTTTTATGCTTATTTTTGAATGTTACTGGTGTTACTTATCTGCCTACTCCTCTACTATTCCTATGAGGTAGTTATCATCCTTTTAAATTTCAACAATATCGTTCTGATCTTATTAAAAAAATATTCTTATCTCGATGGCAGTTAAGTTTCAGAGGAGTTTGTAAGAGAAATGTAGCAGAATAATTATGAGACTGCTAAAATTCTCATGAATATATTCGGATGCAATTAATTCGCAAACTTTCACAATCTCTTAGAATGATTTCTATGGGTGAATAAGAGCCGAGCATATATCAATTCAATTTGTTACGTAAATCTGTTAAGAAGCGGAAAAATAAAACAGATAACAAAGATAGGTGGCGGAAATAAATTTTATTGAAGTGGTAGTAAAAGGTTGTATGTCGAAGAAATAAAAAAAAACCATGAAGCACTTAATGATACGTCGAAACGATAGCGTAATCGTTTGATTTGACTGCTCTGCAATATATTTGTAGTTAACGAGTGCCGTAACAATGCTTAATGGTTGTATGTGGGTGGTTAGATGTATGTATGCGTGTGTGTGTATGT
Organism: Necator americanus; assembly: GCF_031761385.1. Taxonomy (NCBI): domain Eukaryota; kingdom Metazoa; phylum Nematoda; class Chromadorea; order Rhabditida; family Ancylostomatidae; genus Necator; species Necator americanus. The sequence goes on from NC_087373.1 coordinate 3,034,127, forward strand.
ATGTATGTGTGTATGTGTGTGTGTGTGTGTGTGTGTGCATGTGAGCCTCTCTCGTAAAGAGCCTATCAACGACGCGTATACGAACATCTCACCACCACCACCACCACTATTCGATACACGGCCAAATAGCCATACAATAAAACGCGCCACTAACAAAGTAAAATGGATAGTTAAAAAGTTTTATAAGGCCGCGCGATGAGCGTTGGGCCGTCGTGTGCGAGGCGCTTCAACGCCGGCACCGCCTCCCTGCAGCCGGCACCGCCCCACGGCTACCGTATCCGACCAATCAGTGCCGGCCACCTGCAGTGCACAGCCGCACCCCCCGCGACGAGGACATTTACCAAGGAAACGCCGTAATGCAACTATATACCATATATACGACCAACAACGATTACAACTCGACGCTTTTACGCAAACATCGTCGGGGAAGTATTATGAGATATGGACATAGTGTGTCTCATAGGTTACCGCACTCCATAAAAATGTTACTATGGAAAAATTTCAACTTACGCAATAAAACCAGAACTAAATCTCTCCGAAATCTCCACCACCTTTCTATCCGAAAAGAAAATCAATCTTTAAGCGAAATGTGTCCTCAGAATTTCTCAGATTGGTCTCGTCGTATAGAAATTGCAGCAAAAATTTCAATCATTTCAGGTAACGGCGCGTTTCTTCCAGACAATTTTCCCGGTATCTAATCATTAATATTAAGCAAACGTATAATTGCATGATTAGTGGGGTACTGAATCTGATTGATTCTCGAGAGATACGTAGAGCGGCGGCGATGGTCGGGGAAAAGTGCGCCGGAGCTGAACGGTGCAGATTTCATCCACTTTTTTTGAGCGATCAACTTTGAAAGAGAGAAATTTGCAGACTTTTCCAGGAACTGGTTCAACATTCACGAAACTTTCGAACGTAAAACCATGCGAAAGTTAGAAGTGACAAGGATACAACTACAGAAGTCACCTCAAATATGACATCATGAATGAGGACAAAGAGCAATTTTTAATTACGGTACAAATTTCAACGGTTCTCTGTGGAAGAATTTTTAAATCACCACTAAAATTTGTAAAATTACTTTGTTACCGACGAGTATATTGATTGGCATCGATTGGTTGTGCCACAATTCATTTTCCAGACCAAATTTGGTAAAATAGCAATATATAAAAACATTTTCTTCTTAAAACTTAGAGACTTACAGTACTTCCCCTGAATGAGTCAATAACGAATCAAACAGAACTTCGCAGTATTCCTTGTTGACATGGAAACGCCTTTTGAACCTTCACAACCGTCTCTCCATGGAAAATAACGATCGATTCGGGAAAAAATTGCTTGGATTGCGAGAAATCACCTCATTCTATCGAACCACAACAAAAGCAATCAGTGATTTTTTTTAATATCTACACGAATCTACGATAATTCATGCCACATACGGATATTTATACTTTTCGTGGCCTTCCGAATGAGTGTTGTTGCAACTTCTGCTAAATTCCCTCATTGTATATGCTGAAATTTGTTTTTTCTTGTATACCTTCACATTTTCTGAACAGCTAAAATCTTGTCTAAATCTAACTTTTTTTCTAATTCCCTTAAAGACACAGCGAAAATTTTTTCGAGGACATAGGAACGCGTAGTGATTCTTTGAATGGGAAAAAAAGACGAATGAGAAGATTTCTGATCGTCGGCTCTCTTTGAATTCGCTTACTTTAATGAAGTTTTCGTTTCGGTTGTTCAACATCATCTGCACGTATGTGAGGATTCGTCTTCGGTGTGTTTACATACACAAAGAAATTCTGCAACATTCATTCGTTGCGATCGATCAATAACACTTTCCATACATCCACGCTATGAGTATAAATTTAATATCGTGCACGAAAATCGTTAAATCCTCGTTATCGCCACGTATGTACAGAATTTCCCGATGATTTTCGTGGATTATCAGCTATGACGATAAACGACAGCTGACATGGTCAGCGTTACATCAAATGACAGAGAAAAACTGTCACCTATAGGTTCTGCTTGGTCCGCGTTCAGTAGAGACCATTTTTTTTTCGATTCCAGTGAAAAATATTATGTTCTCTGTATTTTCTGTTTTAAAAGTCACAAAATTATATTACATTCATCCAATTGAAATTTCCTCCAAAAAAAGTATATCCAATACCTTTTCTGAAATCAACTCCTATTTCAAGGATTTTTCGCTTCGCTTAAGGTAATTTCCAGCCGAATTTCTACTAGGAGTGATTAACACAAACACTAGTCCCACTAGGATGGAATTATTATCCCTAAAAATAAAGATAATATGAAGTCGATCAATAACTATGATCACCATTAGTCAACGTTAAACAGAGAGAATAACAAATAGTAATAAGTTTATAAGTAATCTAGCATTTTCTGCGAACACATAGACTTGAAAAAATCGTGGTGCTCACTCAAAAACGTTTTGAAAAAACTCCTAGCACCTTGTAATTTTCTGTTTCTTCAAATAGAAATAATCCAACTACTAATACATATTATGGGGATTTGAATTGATTTTCTGCCAGAGAACTCCGATTCCAATCATGAAAAACAAATTAACTTCTGTAGAATTGTTCTGTTAGTGGTTCCTGAGCGATCCAGTTCAGTATTACCTCAAATCGGGGTTTTGAAATATAGCGGACACTCTTTAAATAGATTGTTTCCGTTTTTCTGTGAGAAAATCAATGAAAAATTAAATAACATCTGTTTTCCTATTGAAAACTTATTAGAAGTATTCTTAACGTTCTTAATAATAGAGCAGATTTTTGTAACTTCTAAAATCCTTAAAGAGGAAGAAATTAGAACTAGAAGAGACTAAATTACAACATTGTGACGTAAAACGCTCACAGAAAAACAGAGAAGATTCCGGAATTTTAAGGAAGATCCTCGATTGAATAATGATGTTACTATGAGAAGACGTTAGAAGCTTAGGTAATAAGGAAATTACTCAAAAATCTAGAGAAACAAATAGATTTGACGTAAAATCGGACTATTTTCTCGGCTGAACCAAAAATCCACGAAGATTCCTAACTCTTTATTGGAATTCAACGAAAAATAAACCGAGAACAGAACGATCAAGAATTTTTTTTTCCTCAACAAACTGTATAGATCCGAAAAAAAATCCAAAGTGAAATGTGCGACATAATATATGTAATCAAGATGCCCATATAAGATAGTGAACACTTTCGGCTCCATCAACTCAAAGACATGCCGCTTCAACAACACACAAACATATGCCCATGGTGGACTTTAATAGGATCATCAGATTAGATGTATCGCTTAGCACCTGGTGCTACTCTACACTTCTGCTTCATTGACCGAATGCTAAGCGGTTAGGATCACAACACTTACAGTACTTATGGCTAGATCACCACACTTACAGTACTTATGGCTATAAAAGAAGGAGAATTTGTTGCTCTATCAGTATTAGAGATATTCCTAATGTTCGTAATAATAGAGCTGATTATTGTTCTTAACATTAGAGACCTTCTTAATGTTAGAGCAGATCAAAAAGAAGAGCTGGTATTGTGGGTAGAAAAAATAAAGTGCCGCTTTCGAATGAAAATAGCATTTGCCAGGTGCTTATCGAGTAAAATTATGGATGTAAAACTAATAATATGGGTGAAACCGTAAAGGATCAGCTCGTATTCCCATAAAATTCGCATAAATATAGATATGGGATCTGGAACGTCAGCAAGACTAATTTTATTAACTATTTTTTTTAGGTGTACGGTACCGAAAGTTTCGAATGAGACGGATCCCTTTTTCTCCGCAAACGAAGCACAAAGCAATATTTTTCGAATAGAAGACGTGGTGGTTCTAGCGATCCCGTAGAGGATACTGTACGTCCGTGGCGGAGTTGTGTGATCACAGAACGGACATGGAATCCGTCGTACACGCTTTATTCAACACTAAGTGAGTGTATATTGTGTTCTTCTCATTGTCCTTCTAATGGCAGTCGTTTAGAACACATTCTGGATGTGACGAATAGCGAACCCACGTTGGAATTCTTGTATGAGTGGTCCTAGCGCGAACGTATAGGAACTCACAGTCAGTAATTAAGAACAGAAACTCGTTAACAAGGAAGTTCTTCAGTATATTCAATACTATATTCAATATATTTTCTAGATATAATTATATATTTTGTGGAAAAAGTTGATGCTTTTAGTTTTTGAGGATCTTTTTCTTCAAATGAAGCTGTCGAAGCACGTTCAAGAAGCTTTAGTGACTGGACTACTAGGAAACAAAATATGCAGATGTGTGAAAAAAATATGTTAAAAATTAGAGCAATGACTTCACCGTGCAGGAAACGTATTAAACATTAGAACAATGACTTCAATAAACAGTATTTCTGTGACAGTAAACGCATCACTTCGGAAAACATTCAGTGATTTGGAATAAATCTTAAGGAAGAAGAAAACGGGACGGGACTTGAGCTCAAAAAAAAGTCCTGAATAAAAAAAACAAGGATTCTGGATACGTAAAAGAACAAATCAAAGCGATGTTCAGCTAAGTTCATCTAGAAAAAAAAACGATTGGATAAATTTACCGAACGTAAAAAAAGGAAGAAAAAGTATTTCTTTGAAAGAAATGGAAGAAAAACTTCCGTTCTTCCAATTGTTTCACCCATAACGCTTTAGCCTAGCTTTGTGGATAGTATTTGACGCTTTTCACGGACTTCTATATGTTCTCACCCTAAATCTAACATAAATCTACGGTTTTTTCACCACACTATTCGCGCACTCAATGGTACTTAGGCCCGGGTGACTGGAATGATGAATCGCCAGCCTAATGGCCGATTACGTTGACAGCTTGTCGTCGGGCGCTGCTGGGGGGATATTTCGGATTTTATACGTGGTTCTAGAAGTTTAAATTCTATTGAAATCTAGCAGAAATGCATGGATACGGCAGATCAAAGTAGATCAAAATGCTTTTTGTCACACAGCTGCTCAGAAATTTTTCTAGAGAAAAAAAATTCGACAAACCTCATTTGCAAATATATGGTGGAATTTTTTTCTCAAAAAAAAGCAAAAGAAGAAGAAAGGGAAGGGACTTGAAGTTTCTTTCTTTTATATATTATCTATATGTTATGTTGTTTTCGTCTTTTTGAGTTTTCTGTTCCTTAGTTGAAATCTATGAGAATTCTCAAGGAAAATTCCGATATCCACGAAGTATATCCATGAATTTTCCATATTCGCAAATCACCGCCATACAATCCGTGAAGAAAAATTATTCTTCCTCCAGAGAGCAAGGATGTAACTGTAATGGGAGCTGTGAGTTCTTTTTTTCCATTTTTGATACATCTTTGGTAATATTTAAATGGATAAACAAGTAAATAAATAGATAAATATTCACACAACTTGACAATTTGTTTTGAGAGTTATAGCAACAACATTTTTTCATGAAATTCTTTGCCCTGCTCGAGTTTGTTTACATTTTTCCTCTGTTTATTGTTTTCAATTCGTTGTATATACTGTAAGCGATGCTACAATAAAATAAGGTACAAAAATATCCATTTTACTGGTTCGGAAAATAAATAAATACTTTAAAACGTTAGGCTTCATGAAAAACGCCAACTAAATAGCTGTTTTTCGAGTTGAATGAAAGGTTATTGGTTGAAAAAAGTAGAAAAAAAAAACAAAATAAAACAAAAAAAAATTATGTGTAAAGGGTTCAAATGTTAGTGAAAATTTCTATCTCAAACAATAAAGCGGGAAATATTTGTGAATTTTACTTTAAGCTACAAATTAACCACAAAATTATTCTCTTTTCCATCAAAGATTTGTTTTTTAGTACCGATAAACCAACCGAACCGAATACCGCGCTTAGGTAGCGCCTCTTGGCCGCGCCACCTGAATAGAATTAACGACATTTGGTCGATTTTATGAGCTGTAAACTACACTTATAAAACGAACGTGATGAGGTGTTATATTTAGCCGAAAGAGGTTCAAAAGTGATGACAGTAAGCATATAAACTTATTATCGATTATTAGAAATTACCAAAAAGAAATAGTAAAAGAGTAAGGAAGTAAAAGTGTAGAACAGTAAAATGGCTGTGGGAAATAGAAGTTTTGGAAAGAAATAAATAAAAATAAAATAAAATAATAAACAAAAAATAAAGATATACATCTCATAAAAAATATAATAATAATATATAATGATATAAAATATAATAAAAATAAAAATATAATGACATAAAAATATAATAAAAATAAAAATATAATGATATAAAAATATAATATCACATGAGACTTGTCCCATCTTTCTATCAAAAGTAAAGTAAGTAAACTTTTTGCTTCAAAAAACAATTGGAGACTTTTTTGAATTAAAATGCTGCGTTTTTCTTTTGAAATTAAACTGAGAAGGACCTTAATGAGAATAATTCTAGATAAGACAGAAGAAAAGCGAGGAAAAATTAGAGAGGATACGAGTTCAGTACGTCTTTTTTATTTTAAGAAAAAATCCCAGAATGTTTTCTGACCTCCGAGAATAGTGTCAGCAATGTCAGCAATTATTTTTGTTTATTTTTTTTTATTTATTCTATTAATTACACTTTTACTTTATTATTTATACTTTAGAGGATCTAGCTAAAAACTACCGGTAAACCGGACAACTCGTCCAGTAACATGCTTCAAAATGAACTTACGAACAAGTACTCAACGACATAGCGAATGAATGAATGAATGCGTATAATGAACGTAAAGGTTCGCCGACAACGGTTCACCACTGGAAGGGGAAAAAAAAAACCACGAACACACCGACACACGGAGACAGACACACATAGACCTAAACCCACACTTCCAATTACTTCATTGTTCTTTTAACGTGAAAGCACTAACCGCTACGGCAGACGGATGGCTGAGAACACCATCGCTGCCAAAGGTGTTCTCTCTAGAGATTTTCTCACATTCCGCAAAAAAAAAGAAATCGTAAAAGAAGAAATTTGAAAGATAGACTGTATGTAGAGAGGAAAAAAGTATGTATTATAGAGAAATGGACATAGCTAGTAGAATTGGTGTGACCTAAGGAAGAAGTGAGTTCCTCAAGGAACTGTTTTTCTAGCATGCAGAGAAATTCAACTGAGAAAAAATATTTCCACGTCGAGGAAAAAAGTCGGAATTTATCCGAGATTAGAATTACACGTCCTAGAAGTAGTGGATCCAAGAATAACTAAAGGAACATTTGAAAAATCAAATTAAAATACAGAAAATTAAACGATTTCGTTCTACAAAAAAAAAACATTTGTGGCGAAGTAAAAAAGTATAAAGGTCCAAACTGTCTACTATGTATACCTGAAGAAAAATTTAACTTGATAGAAAAAAACAAGCGCAGCCTTCCCTGAATTGTCAAGAAGACACCTCTGGATCAGTTCTCCATTGAATTTAAGAATTTCTTCGTTAATTTTTTCTTCTGCAACCTTACAAATTTGCAAGGAATATCTGTTAGGGATAATTTATTTGAATATTTATTTATTTATGTCCGAGACTTCATATTTACAGTCTAAAAGTTTACAGTTTGAAAAAATGCAACATACCTACTGTAAAAGATAACATATACATAAAAGAGTGAAGAGGAAAATTACAGAGTAAAAAATATTGAGCAATAGTGTTAGTGGACAATGAAAAAAAAATTTTTTTTCTAAATAAAAACTGTTCTTCGTGAGAATTAGAAAAAGAACATGGATAAATATCGAAACTTGAAGAAGAAATCAAATGCACATAAATGACGTAAAGCATGTGAATAATGTATAATAAAAAACAATAATGTGTAATAAATAATAATTTTGTATTTTACTAGGTTTTTCGTAACACAGAGACTTCTGGTTATAGTAGTTATTCGAATCAGATCAGTCCACTGCACGGAAGATCATGTAAAGTATGCGTATTGATTAGGGAGAATTTTCTAGACTACTTTTATTGTAAATTTGTCGCGATTGAGAGCGGATTTCTGGAATAATGATGATGAATTGCTGAGGACTCAGTTCAAGATGGGTGATTTTTGAAAAACTTAACTCATTCTCATATATACATGTATTTGGATGAGGTTGAGGATTTTCTCAAAAAAAAAAAGAAAAAAAGCAGATCTTCCACTCAATGGGGTACTTTTTTTCTAATTAATAAAACACATCTTCTTCTCGTATGCAGTTTTTTGGAAATTTCCAGGATTTTTCACAACAAATTTTCTGATATTTTACAGTTATATGTACAAGCTGTATGACACACCGTAGACATTCTCTTATTTCAGATGGTACGAGATGGTGCCGGAAAACCTTTTCGTCTGCCGGCGGCAACATCAAAGATGTTTGTTTACAAGCAAAAACTTCCCCTATACAAAACAAACCTACTGTGTTGTTTTTCATTTTCAAATAAACGCCTGCTTTCTTGATTTAATATTTGAGCCTCTGTGCTGTGGAGTCTGGATCTAAATAGCTATGTGTTCCTGATTTTTTTTTTTTGGAATTTTCTAGTCATTCTTCCGGAATTCTTGATATTCTGGAATTTTCTCCCAATTACCTTTTAATTTGATACGAATATTCTTGTCGGTGAAAATTTATTACCGCACTCTTGCAATAATATTAAGATGGCAGCGGTCATATAGGCATATGTACACACACACACACCACGCACAAGGGAACGATAGCTTATCACCGGCACAAATCGATATCAACGACGGCGGTTACGGTAGGTCCAAGACTACGAAACTCGCATATGGGAAATGTGCTATAACAGGCACACCGCCTGATAACCAGTCATCTTCGCCAAAGGACGTAATCACAAGAATTTGGGAGAAATCCAGGTAGAATCTAGGTAAACCTAGAAAGATTAGTGTGATCCCAGGAAGAGAAGAGAATATTTACAACGGGGTGACATCCAGTAGTAAGCGGATCGTAAGATAAACTGAAATTGATAGAAATCGAAACGTATGAGGTGAGAGGTGAAAAGCATTCGAAAAAGAGCTGTATGTACGTCAGTTATCTTGTTCGTGGGCCCTCACTGATAGGGATGGGTTTCGCTTTGATGTTGCCGACAACTCCTGCAACGGTTGTAAATTATTCACCACATGCAAACATACATATTAATGATGTCCATACCTAACTATGATCGATATTGATCGATGAAATAAAAATCGGAAACGCATGCAATGAACCGAAGGACCTGAAATTTCCCCGAATCAACATGAAGGTATGAGAAGGTTAGTAACGCGAATGTCAACAGTGCAAGTTCACGAAAAATCAATTTTAGGAAATCCTCCCAGAAAAAAAAGAGCTCTTTTCCATTCTCAATCCCTTTTTTCAATATTTTTGTGATAATATCCGGACATTTTTGTTGCCTTCGCATATAAAAATGGCTCAGAATCCACTATATGCATTAATTAAATTAAAACTATTATATCTAATTATAATATTAAAGGAGAGACCAAATTTGCATTATCTGATTTTTTCCAAAAAATTGTTGTATGTCCAGTCTTTTCATGTTCTTGTTTATGTCACCTTTTTGGCTATTTTCAAACAAGTAAATAAATGAGCAAATAAACACATATCATAAGAAATATGCTTAACTGATGAATTTTACAAAGAAAAGAAGGTGGCGGACACAAAATTTGACTGAAAGGGGATGGGTGATTAACACGAGATAATAAAATAAATTCATGGAAAAAATTCAAAACTGACCATTTGTAGAAGAGTAATGAGCAACGTGACCAATAACTCTAATAATTTAGGACTATATTCCTCTAGTTCGTATAACTGTTCAGGATCCTTGATTCATTTTATGATAAATGAAAACTTAATCCCATCTAAACTTCTACTCATTCGCCTAAAATACTGAAACTATGTGGATATCTCTGCGAAATGAATAGAATATCTCATTTCAAGTTTAAAGTTAAATTTTCTTTTTTTTTCCCTGCTCTTTTTTCATTAGAAGTGCATAGTTGGAGGATTTTTTCATAACTGCGAGAGTGAAAAATCGAAAAGAAAAATCTTGCAGCAATAAAGCGCATTTTGAAAAAATAAAAAGATGATACATATTTACTTTTCTGAATGATGTATTAGCCCACATTTTTCTTTCTTTTTTTTTTAATTTTTCTCATATTTACCACTCTTTTCTACTACTCTGGTTCTTGTCAGACTGCATCGTTTTCATCTACGGCTATGGATTGGAGTAGTATGATGAGGAATGGAGGAATACACCCGGCAATCACCACGGATATGTTGAAGTCATAAGCTGGAGGAGTTGTATGCACAGTCAGATCCTCTGCTCAAATCTAGTCTTATTAAATTTTTCTATCAAATATTATTAAGTTAAATTATTAAATTATAAATATTAACTGATTAAATTACGATTTTTGAGAAGTTAACAAGGATTCCTGAAAATTATGCACCTTTCTTTTTATTTCAACAGTCTTTCTATTTTTTTTCAACTCTACTCTTCTACAAAGGTATCGATCAAGGAATCGATCTGTTCCTTATATTAACTAGTGATCATTCTAAGGTACGGCTAACAAGGAGACCTGCTTTCTGTTCATACTTTTTAATCCTATCATCGCTAGCCTTTTTTCACGTCACCAACCGCTAATCAACAAAGGAATGATGCATGTTATTTGCCTAGAGGTGATTGAGTAACACACGGACATGGATTTGCAGTCGAGCATCTTTTCGACGTGCCGCACCGTGTACTGTCGCCACCTTCGAACTTTGCTCAAGGGATTAACGGTTAATGAGATAACACGTGCCGCTATGCGCGATTAAACGAGACGATCGTATGTAGTATACGGTAGCCGTTCGTGTGTGTGTGTTGAAGATTCAAAAAAAAAAGATTCTCGTCGGCTGTGGTGAATCCGAAAATCCACACGCACGCAAATCATTTCGTATGTATGATGCGATGCATTTATGACATTGGCGAAAATGCGTCTGCGAAATTGTTTAATTTTTTTTTTGGGGAACGTGAGAAAATTGGTGAAAAGCTGCTAATATTTCCCTAGCTATTTCTTTTGAAACGATTATCCAGAGGGATGATGGAAAATACATATATGTACGTCTAAATTGTTCCAATTTGCAATTTCAAGAAAAAAACATTCAGAATCATTAAATCCTTAATGAGAAATGTTCATTAAATGAGACGATATCATTAAATTTAAGTACTGGGGGCACTAAAAAGAATCTGTTCACGTATTTCTTACTGCTTACGTTGTTAAATCCTTGTGATGTTTGTTTCATGGCTTGCAATTGCATGGAATAATCAGTAAGAGGTTTGGCTGCGACCGTACGTACAGTCGGTTCGAGAACCAACCCCAGACCCAACCGAGCTCTTCACCTCTCCATTTTCGATGAATCGATGCAAGACCTAGGTGCGTCCCAACCCGAAAAGAATGACTTTTTAAATTCCTTCATTCAATAATTTGATTTCAATTTTAAACTGACTTTAAACAAATAATAGAGATCCGAAATAATTTTGATATAAGGAATCACAGAAAGGGATGAAATAGAAAATTTAATATTCAGCTCAAGAGAGATCTATTTGGGTGTTTTCATAAGTTCAATTCGAGGGTGTTCATAATTTTTAATAGATTTTTTTCCTATGAGATGTTGAAAGTCTAAGAATGACAACGATTAATGAGAAAATCTCGTTCTCTAATGTACTGCAAGTCTCCAACTCGTTATTACATTACGAATAAGGAATCAAAAAAAATTTCCAGTCTTCTTTTCTTCTGGATTTTTTTTCGAAGCGCATTTTGGATTGTGTAGAATAAGGCGTAAACGCGTAAATGAATAAACAAAAAATTTTTACCGCCTGAACTTGACTGTGTAGGATAAGGCATAAACATAAATTTAAAAAGAATAAAAATGTATAAATGTGCAAAATAAACCATTACTAAATGGTTATGTGAGTAAGGAACATTTAAAAAAAATAAGGTTGTATTTTTGTCGTTTTTTCATCCTAAATTTGGAAAGATTTTCATTTAAAAATGGATCTCACATGAATGATCGGTTGCTTATTTTTTACCTCATGAAACCTCTGAAATGGGTCTTCTACCACTGTAAGGATAGTGAACATTCTGGAAGGGTTCGTCATTTTTTCAAATTGTTCTCCGCTATCATTAGGGCCTCTACAGCGGTCGGCAACATGAAAAGAATCGTGGTATCACACCGATGTCGTCGAGCACACACACACACACACACACCCAACGCTATCAGTTTGGCGCTCGGCGACCGCCGACGCTCGGCAAAAGACTCAGCACACCTTTACAAGGAGATTATCGCACGTTTATATGTGAGCAGGGGGCTACCTACCGAAAAACAATGCGTATTCTGGAATTTTCTTCGGATTCGAAGAGGAAATTGTAGCAAAAGTGTAGAATTTTCTGCTTAGCTGTGTGTCAAAAATTGTTCCTCATCAAAAATCCTAAAAAGTTTTAACGTACACTTTGAAACGTTAGAAAAATCATAAGTTGAAAATAATTAGAAAAAAAAGAAGAAATTGAGAAAAGAAAGAGTATAAAAAAACTTTTCCAACAATCTCCATGTCCTCTCTTCTTGAAACCTCAGCATTTGAGAGTGTATTTATGTTTCCTTGTTATGCTGTTATGAAAAAAGTTCATAATTTTAAAAATAGAGCGAAACTTATAGGAAATAAAATAATATAACTAAAAATGAAAAATAAAAGCAAACTAAATTTTCTATCTTTTTTAAAAGGGCTTAGAGTGAATTTATTGAAATCGAAGAGAACCGTTGCTGTCATTTTCTGTAAACATTGAATGGAATACCTTACAGTGAATAAAATGAATAGAAAAATAACTTATAATGAATAATCATTAGATCAATTATCAAAAAATAATCAGATACGATGCCAAGATTCAAAGAAGGTCGAACATAGAACTTAATAATCAGATAATTGCGTGAAAATCACTTTTTTTAAAGAAAACGATAAGGTTTTTTTACGATGTTTTTTTATGATAAGTTTTTTTTTCTGTCAACATTAAAACGACCATTTTTTCTCAACGCTACTTTACGCTTGATCTTTATATTTTAAAATTAATAAAATGAAATTTTTCACCTGAATATCTTACATAGATATAAGGGAAACGGTTAAGCTTCTCAATGTTTACATTGCCGGCAACTACATGTCGGCATGATAAAAGCATTTTTATCAATTTTTCCCTGATTCAATTGCGTTCTCTGCATCCGTTATCGTTATACTGATGGATAGTTTGCTATTATTAACTTCGCAACATTTACCGTATAACAATCTAGCGCTGTTAAGGTCAAAATCAGTTCAGGTAGGACGCTATCGCAGTAAATCATGAAAAGAAAAAAAGAGGAAAAAGTTTCGATTAAGAAAATGAGATGAGAGTTGTGAATTTCCAGAAAAAAAGTCTCGAATTGATAAATTTTCTCTCCACATATGGTATGTGTACGAACTTTTTCAGGAAGATAATTGCTACACATGAGGAATTCCTGATCACCGCATAAAGAAATACATCTTCGTCGAGATCATTTCTTTATCTTTTACATTACCTCTTACATTTACTGTTTTTTTTACTTTTTTCGTCTTACCATTTTGGAAAATGACAGGTCTACTGGTTAGATTCCTAGATGAAAGCTGAATAAAATTGTAGCATTAGCATAAGGAATTCTCAAATAAAACTGAAATTAAGTCTTCCAGAACCGGGATTTTCGTGCTTACAAGATGCATTTGTTTTTTTTTTCAGAATTACGGTAATTCTTAGGAATCCTTGGATTATAAATTATAGTGGACATTAATCGCAGTTTTATGTGTGTGTGTGTGTTCATGCGATTTCCAACTAAACTTGAAAGAACCCGCGTAGAAGCCGGCTTAATAAATTAGGCACAATAATTTTCAGTTCACTCCCTTTGAAAGGGTCAATGTACTAATTGTTAGTGGGAGAGAACTTCTTACTAGTTAGAAAAGTTTAAATATTTAGAAGTTAAACATCGATCAGCTCTCAACGTTATCCAGGAGATGAGTTACAGTACGTGGGTCTGGTTGATTAACATATACATACATATAGGGTCATCCTATGAATAATTTTAATAATAATCACTACAATAAATATTAATAGTAATTTTAATAGTACTAATATTTGTTTTCGCGAACAGTGAATGAATTTTAAAGTTGAACATCCAAGGTACACTAAAAAGATCGAAGAGAATTGTAGAATATGAAACCGAGAACATTTTAGATTGGAGGAAAAATTCCGTTTTTCTTTTAGATTGCAGAAATAGAGGAATTATAGAATAACTCAGTTTTGAAGGGATGATCCAATGCGTAAATATTCATGTCAATGGTGGTGCTAGAATCATCATAACGCTGTGCTGTTAGAAAATATTTTAACTTTGAAAGTGGACTAAATTTGAAACGAAGAGAATAATCCGAAGAATTTCAGATTTATCCAGCTCATATTTCTCGTTAACGCTAACCTTTAAAGAATATTTTCTACAAATTGTACCGAAAAAAAGCAAGTTTAACTTTTCTAGGGTATTGTTTTTCTAGAGAATATATTTCATAAATGGTACACAAAAAAAGAACAAGTTTGATTCTTCCAGGATTATTTTCCAGTAATAAAAACAGGACATTCTGATACGATCGTCTCGTTCGAGTGCGTAATCCTTTCCTACATCGACCAATGAGAAGAGGCAGCCAGAAATGGTTACGATGTGGTTCCTTAACGCATACGATTCCATCTTCCAATTCGAAATTTAAGCTTTTCATTTTTTGCGTTATTTTCATACCACTAGGGAATTTTTACAGATGGTTAACTACTGAAATTCAATCCAAAATTAGTCACACAAAATTGAAAATAAATTTATGAGCACAAATTGAGAGCTGAAACACAAAACTTCTAACTTCGGTAATAGTAACGATCTATTATTTCTTCGCATATTTTGATATCATAAGTTGGAAAATTTAGAAAAATCTTGTGGGTCTAATTTTTGTAGCTCTAGAAAATCGTTTCCTATACTATACAACATCTATTATGTGCTTTTAGGACTATACTCTAAATTTTGAAAAAAAAAAACAGCAAAAAGATTATGACAAAGTTTTTCTTTTCTTCAAACTTGATTCATTTATCGTTTAAAAAGTTTTTTTAAATCGATTTCTATCAAACTTCATAGTTACCTTTTTCTCAGTTAATTAAATATTTAACTTTCAATAATTTTCATGGAGTTCCACCATTAGTGAAGAGCTTAGTATATGAAAGTATATTATATGAATTATAATATTTAGCACAGTATGGTTGTTAAAATTTTCTATGTGCTTTCAAAGAATCCAACAACTGTTTGTGAATATCTTGAACCATTTTATTTTTCTGTATATTTATATTTTCTGTATTCAATTTTGAGGTTAGGATAAGTGGTACGGTTTCCTGAACTAATTTCATTTCTACCACCAACTTCTACATACGGTTACCTTCCAGAGATTCCAGAAAGACATATGAAATGCTACTGACCTATACCTATCGTTTCATGTAGGATCAGGTCGTTAACGAAATGTTATGACACTGTCACGGCTATTCATCGAGATTATACGAGAAGCGCTCGTTTGCACCTGCGTTTACGCATAAATCACACTGTAATGAAACGGACATAACCATAATGGTTGTGGTGTCAACCTATGTACTTCGGGAACGTTCCGAATCATCCCAGATTTGTTCTCCTGTCATTTTATCCCGATTAGGTTGCTATCAACACATTACATGATCGATCCAGTCCGAAAGGAAACGGACAGTTCTCTCTCCACGCTACCGTACCAGAAAAAGTCATGATAAGGTCAAGTGTCAAGCTACGGGAACCTTCCGAACCCTTCCGAATTTGTTTTTCTGACATTTTATCTTATTTATTTCATTAAAAATCTATCCGAAGTGAAGGAAACCAAGCTGTTTGAGTCCTGCCGCTACCGTAACCCGTCCACTAGTGGAGAAATGTCAAATTAGATGGATCAATCAGGCGCGTCGGGACGTCGTGTCTACATCGCGATGTGATGAGCGCGCGGGGAGTGTATGACGGGGCATGACAAAGAAGTGTCATAAAGATCGAATCTACACTATTGAGTGGGCAGTAAACCGAGAGCAACCGAAGCAACTGACTCCACTGTCGATGGCGGCATGTACAGAGGATGATTTCGGCTACTGATAAGGTCTTACGGTTGAGAAGAGGTCAATTTTCAAATGGCCAGAAAAAAAAATTGGCGGAGGAAAGGAATAGGAAAGGAAAGTTCGGGTCGTAAGCATCGGAATGAGGAGGAGGACAAGCGGTTAATCACCTCTCATTGCACCTCAGGTGGTATTAAACAAGAGAGTTCATTCGTGACAAATTGCTCGTTAACCCCAAGGAAGTAAATAGCTGAATCATCACCTCAGACAAACAATTACATCGTACCACCCGATTCGAAATGTGGAATTGGATCAGAGCTGCTTCCAGAAACAAAAACATATCGTAAATAACTTCTTACTTAAGTTTTATGGGGAGCGAGCCCCTTTTTTAAACTTCACGGCTGCCAAAAAATTCACAGTCCATCCCAAAGATTAACCTCCGAGTCTCAGATAGCGGGCAGCTCTTACCTCTCCATGCGAAAAAAAGGAGGATTTTGTCCATAACTGAGAAATTTTAATTTATACACGACTGATTACTGAAAAAGCTCACTAGAATACTATTTATAGGACTTCTTGGCAGGTTATAAATAAATTCTGATGGTTTTTAGCAAAATTTGGCTTAAACCAGGAAGCGAAGCCCGTAAAGCCGTGAAAATCCGTTGAACACACGCTAAGAAAATTCCTAAGAAGCCTTAGCCTTAATATTCTCAGTAAATGAATATTGCGAGGTTACGGATTGTAATTGTGCGAATACTTTTCTATCTGCGTGTGGATACCTTTCCCAAAGCGAGTAATTTCTAACAAATATGAATTTCTACAGATTCTCTATGAATTTCATTTCTGCAGTTGCCCATTTTAGACATTCCTGGAAGAAATGTAACCACTACAGGACTGAAATTACGAAAAACATTACTGTCGCCTCACGCATAGCTAGATACTTCTAGGAAAACTGAATGGTGGGAAAAATCTTAAGGTGCCCTTCTCCTATGCTGTTCTAAGTAGAATGCTAAGATTTAGAAAAAAAACAGAGGGTGATTCTTAATTGCTTCATACCAAATAGCACCTCCAGGTCGTTTCCGAATTAAAAATTAGTCAGAGATTTCAATTTTTTTCTCCTCACCTATCATTCAAGTCAATTTTTTGTCAACAGCTCCGTTTTACCCAGCGTTTCCTAGCCAAACATGCATTCCTGGAAGCTCACCATACTCACCATACTCAAAACAAAAGAACTCATTTGCCCCATAGGGTTTATGTTGAATTATGGATGGTCCTGCTGTTTTCCCCCTTCTTAGTACAAGTGAGTGAATTTCCAGCAAATATGAATAGATCTACAGATTCTCTATGATATCTATCATTTCTACAATTGCACATTTTAAACATTTCTGGAAGAAAAACCATTCTTGATAGCAATCCTTGAGCTGTAGCGTTGTAATGAGGGAATTAAAAAAAGATATATATTAATATATATAATAATAATATACTAAGAAAATATGATAATAATATATAGATATAACATATATGATATATAGAGTGAGTAGAAGTGAGTAATTTCCAGCAAATATGAATAGATCTATGTAGAGATACAATATTATATTAATATCATATTTTCTTAGTATAATATTATATATATTACTACATATATATATATATATATATATATATATATATATTAAGAAAAAATAATTCGAGAAAACACAGTTAAACGGTAATTAAGAAAATGTGCTCTAGTATTACTTATAATGTATCAATTATGTTTTCTATTGATAATATCGATTAGATTTGTTTTCTAGTTATTTCCTTAATATTTAACAAAATTTGAATTAACGTTTAAATTAAATTAATAAGTTGATTAAAATTTAATTTAATTAAAGTTTTAAAATTAATATTACAAAGATTAGAAAGGTGTGTATTCGTGGAAAGGTGTTTCCGATCGGATGCGAATTTCATCTTCAACGAGCGCGGCATTTGTCTTAGTAGCATATGTTGTGTGTGTCATAAAGTCGTGTCGTATCGGCTAACATCAGAGGGTCCGTTTTAATTGGGACCGGGCACTTAAAAGTTCTCCTCAATAGCTCCCTCTTCTCCCTCTCTTTCTCTCTCTTTCTCATACGTACACAGGCACACATGGCTCCACCAACGGAGCTCGTCATCACCCACCCGGTTGGTATGCCGACCACATTTCAACACCACTCCCGGCCGTCATCGAGGGACACACGAGGGAGTGGAATCAACAACAAATCTTTGAAAAAAAAAGTGCAGAATAAAAGTTTTGTGGAGGAAATTTTAAGAAACAACAAAAACAAAATCAAAAACAGAAACAAATCTTATGGATAATTTGAACTTATTGCTCCCCTGCAAATGAAATCCTTGAAAAATCCACAAACGGTTGAATTCAACCACATGAAATATGTACCTTTGCAAATTTAGGTCCATAATAGTACAAAAATAAGAGAGTTTATCGTCTGTTTATGACATTGTAAATAAATAAACAAACAAATTATGAGCGGCTGCACTCAATGTAACAAATAATCCTTTGAAAAAATATAGTCAAGATGGAAAAAGTAACTAATAATAACACCGATGTCGACCTGGTATAACTCCGAGGAAATGCTAAATCATTATTCGACGGATAAACCAACTCGGTGGCTCAAACATAAGGCACTGCTGCTCAAGAAAATTCTAGAAAATTCTGCAAAAATTCCAGCAATTTTAAATAGGGTATAGGTTGTTTTGCACTTGCGTACAATAATGCTTCGCTATACCTAATTTTTAAAAAAGATCGTTAGGCTGAATTCCATTTTTTCTCTTTTCTCGTTTTTTTCATTATCCGCATTGTGGAAATTGTGGAAATTTCTCCAGTGGGCTTAATATCACCTTAGCATGGATGGGATAAAATCATTTAAATCATACAATCAAGGTCGATACATCCAGACCTGGACCGCACGGGTTCAGGAATCCCTAACTACCTAAACTTTGTTATAGAAGTCAAGAGAATTTTTTTTTTCAAACAGATTCGATTTGCTCAGTCTTGTTATTGAATTACATTGCCTATTACTGTAGCGACACAAAAAAAGCCCCGTTTGTTTTTTTTTCCTTTGCCGATTCCGTAAACGTTCCCTTGAAAAGTGTGGTCACAGTATCCGCGGGGGGAAACGGTCCTTGACCATCAAACGACTGTAGTGATAGTGTGGCCCAAATTCTCGATCATCTTGACTACCGTAATATCGGTTGTTACACACGTACATATACACACATGCACATCGACACACACACACACACGTTGACAGATGTCTCCGTGCATCTGTCTTACTACATAAACATACCGTAACCCGTTGGCCGTGCACATTCGTGGCGATCTAGCGTTTCCAGAGCGCCCGTAATAAAACCGCAAGGTCGTGTACAAAACGCCCAGGTGTGACGAGTCGAGTAATAGCGTTACCGGTGAGGAAACACAGATCGTCGGATCGTTCAGAGTGTTCGTTTAAGCCGGAGGGTGACGAGGATCTTCTAAGGTCTCGCCGACAAGGAGTGCCGAACGTACTAAAACTTCCTTGCAAATTAAGTCTTCATAGACATGAGATTATTGATTGATTGATTGATGGATAATGAGTATGAGATTACAATGTGTAAAGAAATAAATGAGAGAATCAGAGACCACATTTGTGCTACTGACTGACAGAAAAAAGGGGGGAAGGGGGAAGGAAATTATTTCTACTTTACACCAAGCATAAAATCCTCTAAACACCAGAATTACACAAGAATTACTATTTTCTGTAAAAGTTCACCATTAAATCATTCTACCATTTCCACTCCTTATTTTTCCAGAAATTTACATGGAGCATTGGAATAATATTTTTTCTAGTTTCTACATCATCAGTCAATTTTCCTCTCAGGATGCATTCATGGACTCTATAGAATTAAAGAACACATTCTCCTCTCAAAACGTTCCAATGCAAACTTTGTCCACCATCCTAAAAACACTCCATACAATTGATACCGTAACCGGAACCGTGTGAAACAGTTGATTTGAGCGCTATATTTTTTGCTGTTGTTCGCAATAAACGCGTGTGTGTGTCGCAAATTTGTTATTCAAATTGGAGCAGGTTTCGGACGATCGTAAAAGAGTACGGTAGCCGGGTGCTGAGACGTTGTCGACGATGAAAACTGAGACCACGCAATTCCCTGAAGAAAAAGCCGACATATGGGGTCGGTTTTCTTAATTTTTATGAGATAACTGGTGGAGGGACGTTAACTCACAACATGTACAAGAATTTGTTATGGGGATGGAGCAGGGATGGGCAACATATGTAGTGAATATGAAATTTCACACAAATTGAGGTGCGTCGAGGGAAACCGGACCAGATTAGCTTATGGTGAAGCAGCAATCCATCTTTAAAGGACCTTTACACAATAAATTTGCTTCTGGTAACTAGAAAATTATTTTTTTCGTATAAATTAGCTGTGAATCCACAGTTTCCCAGTGAACCTCACGTATTCCATAGCGGTATCGGTCATTATATATTTTACGATGCAAAATAAACCCTTTACGGAGGTCTTTTACTCATTCTGACCCATGCTTTCCCTTCGAACTCGCATCAAGCACTGAGGTTAAGTCAATTCTTGGATTTTCATCACAACTACAAGGAATAAATAAATAAATAAATAAATAAATAAATAAAGTAGACAACAGACAGCAAGTAGGGCGAAAAAAATCGATTTCCTGGATCAATAGTGACCTCTTTGGACTGTTATTTTCTTGAGGAAAAGTTGCTTTGCTACAAATAAGGGATTTCTGGGGAAACTGACTCAAGCAAAAACGAAACGTATACCTCAACCCCAATGGTTAATCTTCCAGAAAAATACGAGAAAATTTTTATGTATGTACTTCATTATTTGTGTTATTTTTGCACTATTATTTATTTCATCACTTATTATCCCCTTTCCTACCACTTACCGATTCATTATTTAATAAAATGAATTTTTATTTCACACCAGAAAGCTGTACCCAACTACTAGCGGTGATTTTTTTCCCACTGCCCAGTCAAATTACATATAATCAAGGATTTTTGAATAAGGTAAGGACCTTTGCAGTGTTTACTCGATCCTAAAGAAGTTCCTGTTGATGTTTTATTGAAGAAACGTAAAAAAAAATTAAGAAAATGGCAACTAATATCGTGGATTAAGTTTACATATTAATTCAATAAAGTTTCGATGTATCAGCGGTGCATGTTTCGAAGGCCGGCCAGTGTTCCATGTTGAAAATTTCTAGATCTACAAGGATGCCTGGAATCTCCAAAATCTGATTTATCACCTCATGTGAAATTATTTTAATTGCCGTTTTACAATTGTTATCTCAAATATTTCAAGCAATTTATGACTGTCGTGAAAAAAAAAATTGCCAGCTGCGATCATAAAATCATTTCCTGTCGGAAATCTGAGGAAGTTTTCGACCAACAGGAAATGGAAAATAAGGTCAACTCCATAAACATGGGGAAGAGACTTCGGGGCGCACCTCTTTTTTCCCTTCAAGACCTTCACAGAGAGAGTTGTCCCGAAAAGAAATGATGTACACCTTCAAATCGAATCGCTATCGAACTCTTCCTTTGGGGATTTTCTAAGAGCTAAATTTATTTCGTAAGCTGTTCATTTACGGCTTCAAAATTTAATAATTTAGTAATTTTATGTTTTTTCAAACTTTAAACAAATTTTTTACTTGTTTTCAAATAGAATATCCGAATATATAGTACTAGAAGATGATGAAATTATCCAAGTCAATAGTTTTTTTTTTGTTTTATGGCACACTTGCAGGTGTTTTCAATAAATAAATAAATAAATAGTGTTTTTTATAATACAAGACTACTGTAGTTACTTTATTTGAAACATGCTACCAATTTCTGGAGGACAAAAAAAAACCACTTATTAAGAGAACATTCTATTGTTTATATAAGAGAATCTACAGAAGAATAGTGAAGGAATGCTAGCAAATGTTTGCGTATGATGAGTCTCGGAGTTTTATGGTTGAGCAACGATGAGTGCGATGAAATAAAAATGGATTAGTAAGCACATGAGGGCATGTGACGAATACTGTAGCGTAGTGGACGCAAAAGTTCCTCGGATAGCGGCGCTACGTACTCCACCAATGATCATATTCTCCTTGGTGAATTTTCGATCCTTTTAGGTTCGATTTCGATTTGATTCACTGAAGTTACGATCCCAGGGGTTTTCCAGGGATAAAGAAGAGGATAAGTAGAGTCATTCGGCTGCAACTGCACTATCGGATTTCGAGGACTCTCTGGATTTAAAAATTTCAAATTAAATCGAATTTAAAAATTTAGAATAGCTCATGGAATCAGGAAAAGGAGGAAATATCGGATAGTGACGTGTTGCGTGTTGAGTGGAGATGTGTGTAGTTATGGCGGACCCAGCGAGTTGTTGCCTTTTCATGAGCCAATAAACATTTCGACCGAACGCGTAAATTCCATTGATCTTCTACATAGCAGACCCGCGAACTATAGAAAGCACTTCAATTAGTTCGGCTACCAATGGAGGCGAGGTACCCAAATTATTTGTACACCGATCGTTGGGACCCATTTCGACATTCCAATACAAAGAAACAACAAAAATTTCCATCCCTCTCTGTTTTGCCGGGGTATTTTCCATAGAAAAACTGACCCTACATTTACGATGTTAGCCTAGCCGAGAAGTGATCCCGCAGAGAACAGCAGAGTAAAATCGATCCTGGAAAGAAGTCATGCCGAACACGAAACTATGGTTACTCAGTAAATGTGGTAACGCTTCATGATAATAAAAGCGGCTTAGTACTGAGGAAATGCTGGAAGAAAGTAATATTTTTCAAATTCAAAGAAACCACAAAAATTTGCATCCCCCTCTGTTTGCCGGACACTTAGGGTAGAATAATGGGATATTTTGCAAAGAAATTTCGAACACACATGTGCCCGATGTCATATTTTAACGCATGTACTGTTTGTTATGCTTTTCTCTTTACTTCTTTGGATTATTCATTATTACCTAATATTATACTATTATTAAATTGTCAGTTATTGTGTTAGTATTAAAGGATAAAGTGGATAAAGTGTCTGGCGTTAATCAATCCGCTTGGGACCTGCGCCCCCACGTTCACTTCAATTCAGAATCGTTTGAGGTTCACGAACGTGTAACTGGAGTATACAATGACTTGCGGGGGCTAGCCGATGGATCAGGTCAGTGTTTTTATCATTCCAGACAAATCTGGTAGCAATTTATTGACCCCGGAGGGATGAAAGGTTTGGTGAGCACTAGGGCGGATTCGAACCTCCGATCGATCGTGCAGGAAGGACCTCTAATCGCTACACTACACCCCCCCGTTATTATTATTATTTTAATAAATAGACGGAGAAAGTCATGAAGAAGAAAATTCCTAACAATTATTTCAAAAACCACAGTTCGGATACTCATTTACCAACGAAAATAAGTGTATAAGTCCCAAACTGATAAACCTCCTAAGAATAAAAGATAAAGTGTTCTGCGTTGATTCGTCCAAATACAATTAAGGATAGTTTATCGTTTATGAACGTCCGTTTAACTATACAATCACTTGCGGGACCAGCCGATGATCAAGTCAGTATTTTTATCCTCCCGTACAAGACTAGCGCAAATTCGTTGACCATCAAGGTATAAAAAGCATGGTCGGCACTAGGGCGGTTTCGAACCATATACCGTGTATCGTGCATCTGCATCTCTTACCGGCTGCGCTACACCCACTCAAAACACGATAATGAAAGTAATTAAACGTGAATTATGGATACTGTGGTAAGCTTTCTTAAAATTTGAAGTATTGAACACAGTAGATAGAAATGGACTCCGGTTTCCGGAAGATGACATCTAGGATTTTTGGGTCCTGAGATTTTTAGGAATGGACGACATCTGTGATTGCCGTTACCATACAGTAGATGAACATCACTTTTCGTCACGTCAGTAAAACTACATGCTGAATTTATGATCAAGTGCACGGATTCAACATAAGACGACTATTTTCAAGTTCTAGGTTGATTCACCTGACATTTATGTCAGGTAGTTGTGTTGAAGTTTGTGTTTTATGTTGAAGCAAATGGTCTCAGCATAGGTTTCACGCATTAAACGTTGCAGTGAACCCGGAACTCTGAATATTTTGCCCTACATTCGATTTCTTGAATTCCCCCATCAAGGCTAGGGTTTTGTAGCCAATTTATGGATCACATTTATGTGATTTATTATAGTAGACTCATGATTTTGCAGCCGTAGTTGTTATTGTTCCTAATGTCTATTATATATCCTCAGGTTTCTCGTGTAGACGAAAAAGCTTGAAAATCCACATTATTTTCGGATAATTTTGGCTTTTTTGCTAGGAAGAGCCTGAAAATTTAGGCAACAAATGACGTTTAGCAGCCTGAATATTTTGAGGTTTACTGAGAAGCTTCGACTTCTAGTGTTCTGTCTAGGTAAAGAGGCAAGACGGAACATCGTCACTATATATATTCTATGTCATTCTTCCATTTAAAACTTCTAATTTAACATTTCAAATTTAACATTATTTCATTATCCTCATGAATGCTGCTGAACAAGACTTTAAACTGACCAACTATAATTGATTAAAGTGAAAAATACGTGAAAAATACAAGGAGCGGGACTTACCCTCTTAGGTCAAAACCATATGAATCAACGATGCTCATTTCTTGTATTTCTGAGTTTATTGATTTAATTCAGAAATTTTCTAGATTCCTGGGTATCTAAAAGATTCAGTTTTACGAGATAGAATCTGGATTTTTGCTGCAAACTCAGCGTTATTGTATTCCTACACCGAATTCCCCATACATATCCAGAAAAACGGCCTTGTCGCTCTGAGTCCACCTACGAGGCACCTAGTAACGTGCCATGTCTGCAAGCTCACGTACCCGCATTGCGTCTGCGAGTTAGCGGACAATCAGCAAGCTGCTAATGCTGTCTCTCTTGCTCACTGATAGACGTGGCGTGTGCGTTCTGCCTACTCTCGCAAACGTGACACGTTATTGCGTGCTTCGTAGGAAGATTTGGTGCAACGTGGACGTTTCCTTCGTTCTTCTGCATAATAAGAGAGAATTCGGGAGTGATCGCGCTCATATTCGTGAATTAAACCGCTTGACTTATGTATTTGTGTGGAGATTCCAACATCCTCAATTTTGTGGTATCCGGCTTTCAAAAAGCTGCAAGAAACTATTCTCCTGTCAAGATTTAGAAGTTGGTAGTCGTAATTGGTGCTAGTTAAGTATTAATTTCAGGAACTTTTAGCACCTTGTCGACGTGCAAACTCTCTTTTGGCTCATATACAGGGGTACTGAAAATATAGTCGGGTCAAAACGACATGAAGCAAGGTGCAAGCACTCGAAGCAGCGCGGTAGAGCAGAGCGGTTACGATCGTGGTGGAAACCTTGATGGCATCATTCTTCACTGGAGTTCGCGATGGTCCCACTTCGATTCCAATCGCTGTTTCCACCGCACCGCTTCGAGCGCAACTGCTTAAGCAACTGTACCGTTCTTTCTTTGACCGTTTCTCAGTTGACCCGCCGCTTAGTGGAACGCATGATGGAATCCCACATATTGTAGACAAGGAGTGTGCTGCTAATTTAACCCCTCCTCTAGCTCGTATCTTTAACATCTCAATATCATCAGGCGATGTTCCGGAGTTCTGGAAAAGCGCCACTGACACATCCATTTCAAAATCTGATACCAATTTGCTGAACAATTGCTGTCCTATTAGCTTATTACCAACGTCAGTGAAAATGGAGAAAGTAATCAGAAATAAACTATTATCTTGGATAAAAGTTTCATCTGAATCCCACTCAACGACATGGGTTTATTGCAGCGGCTTCGACATCTTTTAACCTAATTGCTAGTGTCTTTGACTGGTCTCTAGCTCTAAACCAAGGTTAAGAGATGGATATAGTATACATTGACCTGTCAAAAGCTTTCGATAAAGTATGTCACTCTAAACTAATTGCTTAACTCCAGTACCTCCTTGAAATACGGGGCCATATTTCAGATTAGATGATTTCTTATCTTAAAATGAGGAGTATGATGGTCAGAGTTGACCACAAACACTCAGACAAATTCCCTTGCACAAGTGGAGTTCCTCAAGGGGGAGCCCTGTCCCTTCTCTTGTTCCTTATCTACATAGTCGTACTACCAAATGTGCTCAGAACTTCTTCGCATGTAAGGGTCCAAATGTATGCTGATGAAATTAAAATTCACGGCATCTACGGTGGTGACAATTACTACGAAGTACTTACTGCACTACAGACATCACCAGCTAGGATGTCTGACTGGGCTTCCAAAAGGGGTCTGCGTATTTACTCTGGTTGTGGATGTAGGTAAAGTGGGTATGGGTGAGTACAGTATGAATGGTCTTTAAACTTGCAAATCTGTAAAAGATTTGGGGATTTTTGTTGACGATAATCTCAACTTCTCAGAACATATAGTAGGGTCAAAACGGCATGAAGCACTTACGCAATTGCGTACGCAGCTTCTCTCGAGGCGTTTCGGTGGAGCGGAGCAGCTAGCAGCGTGGTGAAACCCTTGCTGGCACCATTCATCGCTGCACTTTGCGACGGTCCCACCTCGTTTCTAACTGCTGCCTCCATCGCACCGTTCCGATCGCGTACGGAAATGCATCGTGCTTCATGTCGTGTTGAGCTGACTATACTCTTCCCTTTTTCGGCTATTCCGGATTGCTCACACCACAAATAAAGCTATTCTCGGACGTCTATACAAATCATTCGTCTTACCTCATCTTGAATATGGTTCTCAAATTTGGAGCCCTTTAAGGAAGAAACACAGAGCAAAGCTCGAAAAGGTGCAAGATGCTTTTACCCGTATGTTGTTCAGAAGAATGTCAGCAAATCTAATGGTGACTAGCTACAACGATCGTCTTAGAAGATCAGGTATGATCAGCTTGAAGAACAGACGTACACACTTGATCTTCTGTTTTCGAGTACTCAGAAACGAAACCAATTTAACCCCTAGTAAATATTGGTACTTCAGACCTGCTGGCGAAAAAACCGATGATATCAACTTACATTAGGCAAAAATTCAACAAAGAAACTTTTCGCTTATGCTCAATAACCCATTCTATAGAACTAAATGGTTGGATACAACTCTTACCTCCTGATGTTCTTAAAGCCAGTAGAATATTCAAGATGAGTTTGAAGAAAAAAAATGACGGCGCCGCGGTTGCCAAGGAAAGCAAAATAAGACAAGAATGAGAATTCGACCAGAACCGTGAGCGTCTAGATACTACGCGAGATCAACGCAAAGCAGAAAGACCGCCGGCACGATGGCCAGACTTCTTCAATGGGACCTTAGAAGAAAAGTTGTGTCCTTCGCGTCTCATGCGAAAGAAAAAACCATTGAGTGACTCTGGCACGAGATCCGGACTGATGGAAGGATTACTGGCGCCCGTTCGACCACCTCTACGAACCACGTGAGTACAGGTGATCAAGGTGATCAAATTCGTTACAATGTCGCGACGTCTATTATGGGAATAAATCGCTTGTCAAGCAAATATTTCCAGCGCTAATATGAGAGGAGATTTATTTCAGCTGCGTGATAGATTTATCTGTGAATAAATCCCCATCGAAAAGCACTATTTCCAGTCGAGTAAATAATACTGGATACAGCCAATAATAGAATAAATAATATTTTGTATCTGGTTTTATGTGTTCTACATGCTTAAAACCGTCCAAACTACACTTAAAGCATGTGAAGCACATCAGACTCAGCTTCATCACCTTCCTTCTTTTGTTTTCTGTTCTCTACCTTCTTCTATTTCTCTTCCTCCTTTCTTCTAAGCAACTCGAACGTCAATGATACAGTAAGATCATTTACATGACAACTCTCACACCAGTCACAAGCACATCTTCTCATACCCTGCGTGAGTGAACGATTGTGTTCCGTTGCCCAATTTCGAACGAACGAAAGAAAACCATGCGGCTCTGGAGAATTTGTGCAACAATGCGTCCGTGACTGCAGAATTATGGCGTGATCACACTATGCTGAACTGCTGTCGGCGTACTTAGCAACGTGTTACTAGTGCTTTCTCTTCCTCATGTTGATCCAGTAGCAGAACTGCTTAGATCGTTATTGATCATGGTAGATCACCGTAAGTGTTCTAGCAATCAGTTATTGTTAGCCCTAATCCGCTATGTGTGTTCATTACGCTCTCAATTTTGACTCCCTGCTAATAAACACGGGCGTTAAAGGGCATAGGGGTACTGTAAAGTAGCTGAGCCACCTTCAAATCTAAGATCGAGGTCACCTCTATTCATCATGCTCATTGAGGTTTTCATTTCTTATTAGCTCGACTTCTCTTCTGTCTCGTTTCCCAAATAGTGGCATTTTATCATTTAATTCTTAGAAGGAAGTAACTAGCATACTTCCGGCTAGTTTCCACCGCAGCAGTTCGTTTTCCTTTGTTTCCCATCGCGAATAAGAAAAAGATGTAGATAATACGACTAATCAATATCTATGTCTACGCAGTGCGTTGATACTCTTATTCAACATACTACTTCAACATATTACTTCTCAGACTACTATTAATACTGTTATTTGCAGGTAAGAGCATCAATGCCGGTTCAATTGATGAGAAGTCTGGCAGATCTTCACGCCAAAATCAATTCTGCCGATGCAAATCGTCTTTTTGTTGTGGATTTCTTTGCTGATTGGTGTGGACCATGTCGATTCATTGCTCCTATCTTCGAGAATTTCTCAGCTCGATACACTAACGCAACTTTTGTTAAAGTAAACGTGGATAATTCTCCTGGTCAGTGAACGTTTTGCTACTTTATTTCATTTTTCGGATTGGATTATCCCCCTTAAGTTGTTTTCATTGATATATTTAATTATTTCGTTGCACCAAGTCAGTCTTCTTTTCCTTTCTTTTTCATTCCTCACATCTTTAGATATCAGTCAGTACTATGGTATTCGTGCCATGCCCACTTTTGTCTTGATCAAAGAAGGACAAGAAATGGAACGAATTCAGGGCGCTAACCCTCAGGCGCTGGAAGCAGCTATCAATAAGTTCGTTTATTTCCCTTGATGATATTGTGATCCTTCTTTTTAAACATACACTACATTTCAGATATTACTCCTCAACACCAGCAAATCCGAATGCTGCGAATGATGACGAGAAACGTTCCTTACAACAGTTCATTCCTTATACAGAAAAGGTTTTCTATCTTTTGTTGGTTTTTTTTTCTTGGAGTTGTGGTTGATTTCTTTCTGTTACAGGTTAAATTCTATACTGATGACGTTTATAAAACGTTAGCAATTAGCGTTATTCCCGCCGAAGAACTTCGACGTAAGGCTACCGATGAAAACGGTGTTTTAAGTAGGCTGCAGTTAGCGAAAGGTGATTTTTTCTCCTTGACTTTTATATTTAGCAAACTGCATAAGTATTGAATATGCAGGTAATTTATTTCTGCGGTTCCTTTTTTCGAGTTTCTGTGCTATACAATAAAAATAATGAATAATACAATTCAGTTCCAATGTATCTTTCTCAAATACAAAACATTTCGTTACAAAGTACTTTTTCCAGAACTTCTGAACTGGTTCAAGAACGACTTCTTTTCGTGGTGTGACAGTCCTTTTTGCGAATTTTGTGGGAAACAAACCCCCAAAAATTCTGGATTGAATGGTACGCTTCTGCTAACCCTTTGTTCCGTTTTCTGTCTTTGGAGTTCTTATATTCATAGGTACTCCAACAATTGAAGAACGTGAAAGTGGTGCAGATCGCGTTGAGGTTTACACTTGTGAATGTGGTAAAGATGTTCGATTTCCAAGATATAACGATCCGGCGAAACTGCTTGAGACGAGGTTTGACTTATTCTTATTCTTAATAATTCTATGTGAGGTAAAGCGAAGATTTGAACATCTTTCGAATTTCCAGTCTTCATGTTGTACACTTTTAGAGTTCTTATTTCGTAATTCACCCTAGTATTCGGCGAAAATGCCATCTCACGCCATTTTTGGTTTTCTTGTTATTGAAAGTACTACACGATATAACTTAGCCGTTCACCAGACTGTTTAATGACACTTAAGAATGGTTTTTATACTCTTCCACGAATTTTCCCCCTAATGTGTAGTCGATTAGATTAGCAGTGTTGAACGCCCGCCAACTACCTTTTGCTCATTTCATTACTTCAATTGTTACAAATGCCGTTTTTATCTCCAACTTCTCAGAAGTTTTTTTTTTTTTCTTCAGAAAAGGTCGGTGTGGAGAGTGGGCCAATTGTTTTGCTTTGATGGCTGCTGCGATGGACTTTGACGTACGGTATGTGTATGACTGCTCTTGAATTCTGGGTGTTTTGTTTCTAAGTTCATCTTTGAAGATATATCTATGATGTCTCTGATCATGTATGGGTTGAACTGTGGATCGCTGAATATGACAACTGGGTCCATTGTGATCCATGCGAAAATATTATCGATCGCCCATTGGTTTATGAAAAGGTTTGCTATATACAGGTTTTCTTTTCTTTTTTTGTCTCGGAAGTAGTATTGTAGGGATGGGGTAAGAAATTGAGCTATGTCATAGCATTTGGAACAGACCATGTTTATGATGTGACATGGAGATACACATTAGATCACATGAAGACAGTACGACTGCGCAACAGAGTACGCGAAGGAGTTCTTAGCAACTTTCTAACGGTAACAAATTCTATACTCACTTTCTCCATTAAGTTCCTTCCTAAGTGTTACTATTTTAGAAGCTCAACTCACGAATGGCAGGGAACTCAACTCAGGAAAGAGTAAAGGAATTGCGGAGGCGTCGAGTGCGGGAACTGGTGGAGTTTCTAGTTGTTGGAGAACGTTCAACGGATGGAGACAACTATGGAGGAAGAGTTTCTGGTAACTTGTTTGTTTTTGTTTTGTTTCCTCATAATAGTTTTAAGTCTCATTGTATTCATGTCACCTATATTAAAGAAAATTCTATCGAATATTACCCATTCAAAGGTGATGTTGCATGGCGTGCTGCTCGATCAGAGCTTGGATGTAGTGTAAAAAAGGATACAGTTATAACCCTCAATCAAGAGGAACTATCCAACAAGAAGTTCAGGTAGTTATCCACAAAACTTTCTTTATTCTCATCTCTGCACTAAAAACATTAATTGAAAGAAAGACGAATCATTTAAAGTTTTCCTACGATTAATAGGATCTTACAGTTTGGAATACAACTGCGCCCAAGATACGTATACAAGAGGGACTGAAACGATTAAGGGATGGTCAGCGTATGCGAACTTTTCTGGTCAAATACAACGGAAAATAGAGACAGATTGGAAAATGGCTTACCTCTGCCGTCAAGAAGGAGAAGGTGAAGCGGAAGTGAGTATCCTCTACTTATTGGAGCTCACTGACAAAAGTTTCAGCAAGGATTTTTCAGATATCCTGGTCAATCGATCTTAGCAGTGTCAGGGCGAAGATCTTTCGACTTCAGGTCTTTGGTACTGCAGTTTACGAAAATGGATCTGTTACAGTTACTGTGTGTGTGGGTGAAGTGAGTTGTGCTTTTTACTTCATTATTTTGCTTTTTTTTTACTTCATTTTTTTTCTGAGCACTATCTCTGAGTTAATACTTTCGCTAAGCTAGACTTACACATTTATGAATCATTCACAAAGTGGTTATTTGACAAGTTTATCGGTGGATGAATGCCTCATTTTTGATATTGCTTTTACATGATATCGGTGCCAAAATTCTTACCTTGATTGACCGCGTTTGCTGAAACGTTCGCATTTTCTCTGCTTTACAAAAGTCCACTGCGTACAATCGAACTCCTGTCGCTGCTGATACAGCAAAGAATCTCAGCGCCGATCGTATCTAGTTCCTATCTTTAAAGTTATTTATCTTTATAGTACCTAATTGAAAAACTACTGAATCTATGTCTAGGTGTGCTATCCCATGCCGAAAACCTCGACCGAGTTAACTCTTGATGATGTGCCTTCAGGGGTGCTGAAAATTAGTGTAAGTTACAAATTCAAATTTTGCAATATTCTGTATGTCATAGTTTCTTTTTA
The DNA here is from genome assembly GCF_031761385.1 of Necator americanus. Taxonomy (NCBI): domain Eukaryota; kingdom Metazoa; phylum Nematoda; class Chromadorea; order Rhabditida; family Ancylostomatidae; genus Necator; species Necator americanus. The sequence continues at coordinate 3,066,329 of NC_087373.1, forward strand.
ATAGGCTCACTTCTCTGGTGGAAAAGGAAACAACGCATTTCAACAAGCGCAACTATTCCGAACTCCCCTGGATAGTCCTGAGGCTCAAATGAAGATAGATATCGAGCTTTGAATAGAGATCACATTCTTTTTAGAAGTCGTTACGGACAGTGTTTGTGGTTTGGTTTTCCCGTTAGCCTCATATTCCCTGCAAGGGTTCTATTTCATCTAGTCAACGATTTTTCAAGGGCGTTTGCGGGTTAAAGAGGTTCTTCTCCCTCTTCCTTAGAATCTTTGAAATTATAAGCAGTAAATTATAAGTATCATGAAATTAGGCGCTTTGAGTTAAGTGAAGTATTTTAAGTGATCTTATTTCTTCCTGGTATATTGAGTTATACCCTAACAAATGTGATCAACTGTGCCACATAGGACTGAATTTGAAGAATTGGTAGTAAACTAGTGGATTTTTCAAGACAGGAAAAGCATAATAATACCTTTTTATAAACGCTTGGAGAATCTGCATTCCAATTTTTGTCTTATATTCGAAGGTGTTTCTATAATGTCTCCTCTAGATTCTTAGTTCCATAATTTGATAATCAAAATTGGGTAAAGTATTTCACTCATTGAGTTCCGCTCATGGACTGTATGTGGGCCAACAAGAGTTTAAAAAACTGATGTTATGAAGAAATAGGAGCATGCCATTGATGCTCGGGTTCTTCAATTTATTGATTGTATGTGTCCTCTCGAGTTGTGTTTCGTGGATTTGACAGTATTTTGAAGAAAAATATATGATGTGCTTTCCTATTTATTGTCGTGAATCACTTCAGAATATTATTGATTGCTCGCCAAAAAAAACTTGTTGGTACTTAATATTTAACTCGGTATTTAGTTATGCTTAGAGATAGTTCTTCAATGGATATGAATCCATCTACTATAAATCATTACTAAGGGCTTCTCAGGTGACTACAGGTATAGCCTGGTCAAGACACCTTGAATCTTTGTGCAGTTGAGTGAGCTTCTGCGGTCGAATCGGCACGAAGGAACTGGCGGTTGCGATCGAGGTGGAGGCACTGTTAACTTGATTGCATCCGACGACTTCACCACACTGCTTCAAGCACAGCCGCCTACTGCATCATGCTTCAGGTTGTTTTGGCTGGACTATCGTTCATTAGAAAAGAACGGCTCTCGTAATTTTTGAGTGCATATGTCTGGAATCCCTTAACCATAAATGTTAAGCATTGTCATAACTGATTTCGAACACCAAAGTCACTTCGCACAGCTTATAAGCATGCAGCAGCCTCGCAAGTTCTAACTACTTTTCTTTGACGACTGTCTAGCATATCATGGAATAAGCTGTAATTTACGACGAACATAATTCCACTCAAATGTATTTGCGTCATGTAAAAATTACCATTTTCTTGGTTTAAGTGTTTGTGGAGTGGAGGAAGTGTGGAGGAAGTTTAAGGTTTTTGCGCTAATTAACAATAATAAATTCATGTAATACATGGTACAATGCTACTTTATACTGCAGACTGTGTGCCCCTATAGAAGCGGAACCATTTTACAGTCTGCACTGACCAAATGAAAGATGAGCGTGGCGTGGAGTGTGATGTTGAAAAACGATCGATTGTTTATTTGCATTCATTGGAGTGCCCTTTGAGAATTCTCGGGAGGATGACGCCAATTCAATGGCGTAGAAAACTATGGACTCTCACGGAGGAGATTTTGTTCTTCAAAAACCAAGTCCTTTATTTGCTTTCATTTAAAAATTCTTTAAGCGGCACTTTCAACCATTCACTACTGTTATCGACGTCAAATAAATCCCTTTAGGCAGTTCTTTGAAGGCACCTCACGAATCTGAGGTGGTACGGATTTCAGGTGAGTATTCTTATACGGGATAGTAGATTAGAGGGGGGTGATTCCGTCCATTTCTTCCTAATTGCCATAAAAAACGGTCCGGAAGATGCGGCGCGTGTACAAGGCTGGCGCGCCGCAAACGAACTCGTTGTAGAAAATAGCGCGTCTGAACGCCCGAAGCCGTATCTTCCGGGCCGTTTTTTACGGCAAGGAAGAAATGATCTACGATCATGTACACGAATACTCCACCCGAAATCCGTACCACCTCAGATTCGTGAGGTGATGTCTTCAAATACGGAAGAAATGCACAATATTTCTCAGATACATGTGAGTGTCTGATTTTTTCATACCTGAGGGGTTTCGTTCCGTGATGCCAGATGGAATAGGACTATCTGGTCTGAGATTTCAAAAAAAAATCCAGGTTCATTTCACCAGTTCTAAACACCTTTTCAGTCTTCTTACCATACAGCTAGAGTTGACGGGAAGGGGGATGTAATTCTAGCTACACACTGTACTTCTTCTTCTACTTATCCTTGGCTAGTCTCTGTCTCATCATGAACCAATTGTAAACTCCACAAAAAATTGTTTGTTGTTTTTAACCCGTAGACTGTGACGCAGCGGGTATGCGATAGTCTCTTCCAGAAACTTACATGGCCAGCCGATCAATAAACGCTTAGAAAGACGTTATCTTCACAAGAAGTTTTGCATACATGAACGATTAATGAGCCTTATAGAATTTTTTTACACAAATGAAGACAACGCTCAAGAAGTACCGTCGTCGTGCATATGGGCTTAGCGCCTCTAAAAGACTAAGCTGTTGTTCGGCAAATAGATAGGTCCCTGAAGGAGAGAACGATGTGCCCTTAGAACTGATTTAGCCCCAGCACACATAAAATTACGAACAACAATTCCTAATCGTTTCCTAACGCACACACACACACACACACATTGGTGTAATTGTTGCATTGAAAAGGAGCGGCGATTTGCACTTTAACAGTGCCATTCTTTTCCCACGATACGTCATGAGTTTTTCTATATTATTTCAGCTAACTAGATTATCGCCTATAGTAATTGATATTTGACTAGTTATTTTGCAAATCCAATGATGATCGGTTCCACAGGAGCTGGTTTTTCGATCGCCGGTTTAATAATATCGATCGTCACTCTAATATGTCATCAATTTTCCTCATAATTCATGGTAATTGTTGCAAAAACTTCCGTAAGATAGCATTCCTTCATATCTACAAGTACAGATATTGTCGTTTCAGGGGTTGAACGAAAAGGAGGGGAACAAATTGATCGTCACTGCAAGCCCAACATGAATCATACACGGAACAGGCCAACCCTTTGCGCATTGAGATCGCTTATAAACCAATTGAATTCAACAAAGGTTTCATAGTAATGACAATAACGATATGTAACAACGATGATTATGTAGTCAAAGACTAGTTGATAAAAAAATAACATTTATCAAAAAAAATATGCTGGAAAAACCTCCCGAAATTCATATCTCGAACGTCTGGACGATTGAAACGCAGTTACAGCCGCTTATACGTATGCTAGTCGGACGTGCACGTTCAACTGGGGCAAGACAGGGGGCGCATGTGTTATGAAGAGAAGAGGGCGAGTTATTGCGGTTGCCTCGCATTAATCCGTATAAAACTAGGAAAGCAAAACAAATGAAACATTTTCTTTGTTTTTATTCGTTCTATTTCCACTATTTTTTTCTTCTATATTAATATTTAATTCACTCTGTTATTATTATTTTTCTCCTGGATTAGCCTCCCTTTTCTACCAGCGAACCTCAAGGGATGCTAATCTAAAGTGGATCATCAAGGTAGAGGCGAAACGATCCACAATTTTAATTTTAGCATCTATCCTTTCTTTTATTAAAGTCTTAGGTGTCGGAGGAACTATGCAGGAAGTGTGGATATTGATTGCAATGTTGACACCTTATTAATGAGGTGACTGTGTTCCAATGTTTTAAACCACTGAAATTATCCATTTCAACCAAATTATAGGCACCAGCACTTGTGTTTGCCCGGACATCCGCAGCAACTTGCGCTGTTTTACGTCTTGACACGCTTTTTTCTCTCTCTACCTTTATTTTGCTTTTCCTCGATTGAACACGCATAATGCGAAAAACATAAGTGCATTTCGGTACCTATGCATATGTTGGAATGCTGGTTATCCGCCAACGATTCAGAGGAGTAAAAAGACGAATAAAAATGCAAGAAACATTTCGTTTGGACACATCACATTCTTGCAGTACAATTAAATTTATCTACCATAATATAATTATTTGTGTCTCTTCGAGACTGCTTCGCATATAGCTACATACACAACACATAGGAAAATATTGCATCTATTACTATTACTGAATAACTATGTCTGAACAGTTCAAATGGAGCTCTGTAGAATGTTTTCTACCTCTAATCGTATATTTGTTTGTTTACTTATTTAAAGCACTCAGGATACGGAAGCTATAAATAAAACGCCTTTAAAAAACTAGGACTATAATATGATTCCCGTTTATCATTATCGAGATAGTTTGTTGTGAAGAAAACACAACTCCAAACACACAAAAAAGAATAGGAGACTTGGAAACTTTCCTGTAAACTAGAGAAGGCTTTTAACCGGACAAATTGCAGTTGTTTCGAACTCAAGTTCAAGTTCTAAAGGAAGGGAAATCGCTGAAAAACAAGTATAATAGAGGTTTCATCAAGTCCGTGACTCGCCGCAAACAAAGAAAATCATACATAAAATGGAATCATCATCAACAATAGAGATAAAAATTCAACTGGTCGCTTTTCTCGAGTGTTCAACACTTGCACACTCACACATGTGAACATGTTCGCATACATTATAGGCTCTTTAACACATGAATATGTGTCATAATGGTAGCCTTTGTTTAAAACGTAATGAGGCAGCATTGGAACAATGGGCGCTTCTGCGTTCACCTACAAAAAGGAGATCCTATTTGCGACACATGTTAAAGGCATCACTCCACGAATCTGAGGTGGTACGGATTTCAGGTGGAGTATTCTTATACGGGATAGTAGATTATGGAGAGGTGGGTGATTCCGTCCATTTCTCTCTAATTGCTGTGAAAAACTGCCCGGAAGATACGGCTTCAGACGTTCTGGCGCACTATTTTCTACAAGGAATTCGACTGGAGCGCGCCAGCCTTGTGCTGCGTCGCGTCTACCGACGTCTGCCGTTTTTTTACGGCAATTAAGAAGAAATTGACGAAATCACCCTCCTCTCCATAATCTGCTATCCCTTATAAAAAAATACTCCACCTGAAATCTGCACCACCTCAGATTCATAGGGTGATGCCTTTAAATTACGAATTCGGAAGATCTTTACAATAAAGGCAGTATTATGGAAGGTGGAGCTGTTGCCAAAACCTGGCAGCGGTATGGATACCAAGAACTTCGACGAGCACTGTAGAAAATGAGAAATGAAATGAATATGAAAGTGAAATCAAAAAAAAATAAAAAATAATTAGTGAGTGTACGCCGATGTCCAGCATCTCCATTCGCCAAATCTTCTGTAGATGTATCCGTTGCAGGATCCACATCTGACACCATATATTGGCAATACGTTGATTTCCCCGTTCCTTAACAGTCGTCGTAGAGCGCAGCCGCTTACGCAATAATTACACTATGAGTCAGTTCTTTTTCACCCGACTGTATGTACAGTACTGGTCATCCTATTCCAATTGAGGCTCCTGTGTAAGCAACTGCCAAAAAAGGTCATCATCACGTACCAGACAACCGTCTCCCTTTTTTCTGTTTTAACTGCGGTGCAACGCATACGCCCTCTCGAGCTTATGACGAATGATTCCACGTGGCGTTAAATGATAAATTTCAACGATGGAAGTACAAACGGATTTAGGTGACCACCACTGTGAATAGTGCAGTCGAAAAGTCTGATTTATAGTGCAATCTCACGCACGCGTTTACGCACAGCGCGGCACGATTTCCAATCGCTCGCATATGACAGTAAGCGTATCGTACAGGAAGTAAAATTCTTGGCTTCCTTCCCAAGGACGGAGTTTAATAAAGGTCCCACTGCGAAAACGTGCAACTCGAGTGAATTTTCCGCAACAAGGATATTTTAGGAAAAGAAAAAAAGAAACAAGGGAAAGACGCTTCCTCTACAGCTGCCCGACAATAAACGAGGACAGATTACGGATTTTCGGTGCCGGTTTATCATGCGGTGCAGCGCAGTCAATGGCTAGATTCTAACGAGAAGAAGGAAGTAAGCGGTATGATCTCACCGCGCATATACTGTAGTTTCGTCGGTCTTGTTCGGAGACGAGATACACCGACGTCGATTTCTTAAAAGGAGGACTGTTTTTGCAGTTTTTGAGCGGAACATATGCTGTAGTTTCCACTCTAACGCTTGTCCGCGTCTGTGAAGCGGTAGAAAGTGTCAAAGAAAGGGTAGAAAAATAAACACTACAATAACCATGGGGAGAAAAACAATCATCCTGAAAACACCTGATCTCCTGGTTTGCATTTGACTTCACATTTTTGCAGCCTCCAGCAATGATGGCAACATTCCAGATTCGCTCGGAAATAGAACGTAGCACGGAGAGCACAAGTTTTTGACTCGTCTACAACACAAAGAAATGAAAACCTTTAGGTTAAAAGAGCCATGGTTAAAAGAACGAAGTACGAAACAACAAAAAAAGGATTGTTCTGATTGCAAACATAGTGTGGATTTTTTTCTTACGACACATAACACATCAATGAAAAGCGGAGAAGCGAGGCATAGAAACATTTTGTCAACACAACTTTGGGTCGAATCTCGGAGGAGAACTGAGATTTCACCCACCCACGATCAATAACTAACGAGTATAGGAGTAGAGAAATAGAACAACTTCTACTGACAACAATCGAAGTTTACGAAGAGTGGGGGGTGAAGCGACAACATCGAATCGATTTCGAAATCCTAAATACGGTTAGTAGCCATAGCACATCATCCACGTTTCCAGTGCGGTTGTGTTCAACAAACGTATTTCAGCTCCGACTGCATCGGAATGCCCGTCACTATCGAAAAGGTTCGTTTTACATTTTTAAAATCTTTTCTATACAAACTTCTCCATTTACTTTATTTCTTCCTAAGTCAACATCTTTAGCCTTTTTTCCCCTAATTTCCACTATAACTGAGGAAATCAATTAGCAAATTTCGTTTTTTTCCCCTTTATAAACAAATTGAAAAATAGGAGAGAGAAAGAGTAAAGCTGCACCGGCTTCTCTTCCGCCACCTCTGCAAACAATCTGAAGCACGATCGTACTATTTGCTAACATAAAGGATACTTTGCTCACTGAAAGGTGAAACGATGCAAGAATGAAAACACATAATAAAGGTCTCGAGTAGAAAATAACTGGAATAGGTGTGACATAGTGGAAATAAGGTAATTGTAATTCAAGGAAATGGAATTTTCTAGTGCTCATATTTGGTGCTTATTTTTGAGACGATTAGTTGATTAGGGGTTCGTAGAACTCAGAGGGAATGAAATTCAAAGGAATGCAATGCGTTAGGATTTTTCAAGGGGTTCTTCGCGCTTTTTCATAATTGAGCTTGCTGACATTGCATAATTCCCCAACTTATCTCTCCGCAAAGCTTCCCGTCCCAATCATTATCAGCACTTATTTTTTGAAAACTTGCAAGTGGATGGAAAAATGTTGATGGTGGAGTGATCATTGGTTGCGTAAGGTTTGAAATGCGATCTCCAATCGACAATACGCAACCGCACGCTTCTCACCGTCTGCAAGTGCACTAATTGTCATAAGCATTAGGATTGAGAGTAAGTAAGCAATTATCTGGAATTTCATAAGGGAAGGAACAAGAAAAAAGGAAACGTTATACACGCAATAACGAACAACAATAACGAACACGCAATAACGAACAATAATAACAATTACAATATATATATATATATATTCATTGAACATTGAATTTCGTAGCTATAGCCGCCGAAATCTATGTTCGATCAGGCGACCGCAACGAGTTCGCAACTAGTTCGCCTTATTTTTCACGTCTATGACCCAAAATTTTGGAATCGACTGCATGATGTGCGAAAAGGCATAGGAAAGTTGTTTGTGAATGCACCACTCAAATCATAGGTTTAATTTGGGATGAGAGGAGATTTCTGCCCACAAGCTCTAATTAACACAAGTCCCAAAAGAATTTCGCTGCTGATAAACGCGTCATTAATGTGGGGTCACAAGAAATGCTAACATGTTAAATGAAATCAGTACTTTTTATCGTAAACTATTTGTTTAACCAGTTAATTTTATCGTAAACTTGTTATCATACGACTAAGGTCTATTAACTTCTATTTTGTAAAGTAAAGTAGTGCATGGATGCACTTTATTCCAACAATTTAAATAAAATTAATGAAATAACGTGACTTCCCTAGCAGATGCGCTTCAAAATGTAATTGATACTTATTTTCCATACTTCTCTCTCACAACTCGCTTGTACTGAAGATTTTCTTGCACTCCAACGTAAAGTTCCACTGAAGTTTTCGTTTTTGTTTTCCGTTGGGGACATCATAGCTCGTTATCATCTCGAACTTTTCTTATGCAAATTTCGAATAGTTCAGTCTGCATCACAACCACCTCTAACTAGAGCGAGAATATGTTTCTCAAGTGAATCTCATTGAAATGCACTTCTAAACTATCTTTGTATTTTTACAACATATTTGTATTTCAAATAGCTATTCAACAGTAGTTCCCTTCGTTGGAAATGTCGTTTGGCCTCAGTCTTCGTTTCAAATCCGTTAAGCCCATGAAGTCACAAAAACTAAGTGAATAACCAGCGATTGAAGAGCGTACGAGTATTTCTATGACATTTCTGCAAACTCCTAGATCCTGGGTTACTTATATACAGAAAAATGCGATGATATCCCCTTTATGTTGACCTTATTACAACATTTCAAGTGTTATATCTCCATCTATGGTCACACAACTACAGTATGACACCGTTGGCTCCCCGAAGGGCTGTTTTGCTGTAGGATTATTGTGAACTCTAAAGAGTATAGTGTATACTACGGTACAACCAACTCATTCTATCCAGAAGGCAGATTTCTTGGATTCACGGGGAAATCGTCCAGATATTCCTCAACGTTGGACTTTCTGTGTAAGCAAAAGGCTCCAGCACCCCCACCATCACCACGGAACCCTTACGGCGTGACGCGGCTGTGTGACGCGGCCGTGCCAGCGTGACGCGGCTGTGCGACTCGGCTGTGGGGGCGGAGCGAACCGCGCCGCCATGGCCATTCCACATGTCCTCCATTATGCCACACGTTCTCCTTGTTATTGTACTTTGTGGATTCTTTCTTTGTTTGGATTTGACTTCGTATTTCCCTATAACCTTCTGTCATTCCCCTTTTATGGGTTTCATAGTGGCCAACGACTCCTGCTGGCTCGGGTCGTCTATGTGGGACAACTCAGCAGTCCTGAAATGATGCTTTTGTGACATTTGTAGGCATACTGAGGGAAGAAATGCTCAGGATTGGCGTTGATCAATCCCTCTGGGATCCGCCAATGCCCTCGATGTCAATGAGAATCGTAGAGGATTACGAGCGTGCATGCGATGATCATGCAGTGACTTACGGGAGCAACGGATAAAGTTGGCGTCCTGATCTTCGCACAGGGATTTGGTAGCACTCCACCTACCCCGAAGGATAAAGAGGTTGACTCATTCGAGACCATTTCGAGTCATCCTGCATACGCTGTGGAACCTTATCATTGCGTTACATCCACCGCTTAATATGTGCCCGCAAGAACGCAAACACATTAACCAACCAACCAAATAGCAATAAAAAAGGCCACCGAATCTTAGAACAAAATGCAAAAACTTCAGACAACAACAACAAAGTTATGTAGCTAACCCCCGACCCTAGAGATATTTGTGCATAAAAACACCCGAGTCTCAGCACTTGATATATCCATGCCTTAATCTATAAGGTCAAGAAAGATTACCTACATCTTTGTACGTCTTGTTACTTCCAAGTTCAAATTCCAGAACTAATTCTTCACGGAAATCGGAGATCTTTCTAGGCTCTTTTTGAATATGTATGGTCATTTCCTTCATTGGACTCTCCGCGCTTTATAGATTTTTTTGAGGAGACCGTATACGTGTTGCTGCTGATTGATTTGCTCCTGGGATCGTCGGATCGAGTTCCTCCCACAAACTTCTTTTAAGCATTCCCAGGCCGATAGTTCCCATTTTGGACAGGTGCGGCCGAGCTGCGTGAAGGTTGTTTCCAAATCACACATCGGCTAAATCTGTTCACTTGATTTGAACGTATTTATTATTCCCTTCTCTTCGTTTCCATTCTTTGCTGCTGTTTTGATGAAAAAGTGAAGTGACGTGAGGTGAAGAATGCTTAATTAACTATCGAATCAGATTTCTAAACATACCTGCTTTTGCGCAGAGGTGTTTGTACTCTTCCGTGATCTTGGAAAAGTATAGATGATCTAGTTTACATATCTATGGAAAAGGGTTCTTTATATTCGATCGAATACAATCTGTCAGTTACTGCATTCCACTGACAGACACTTTTCATTTTGCAAAATTCCATTGTTTGTTTAATTTTGTGCGTGTGCCGAAAAGCTAGTCTTCTTTTTTATATGACTCACAGTTTGCTAGTGTTTAATATCTATGCGTAGCATCTATTCATAGACAGCATTAGGCTAGAATTGAATTCAGTTGCTAAAGCAAAGAGGATTCACTTGTTAAAGTTCTCTTGATATGTTCTACTACTTTAATTTTTCTGGTATTGAAGTATTGGAACATTTCAATGATTTTTTCAAAGGAAATAAGTCCATGTTTTGTGATAGAAATCTTCACACCTCGAGCGGTATGGTGTAATACAGGTACATTAGCGTCTCATATGCAAGAGAACCATACCAATACCGCAGACTGTGCTGTTCTTGGACTTCTCAAAATTATTTCAGCAGAGAGTCCATTTAACTTCTGTACTCTTAGTAGCATATCAATGATCCAACATATGCAGACAAGGTGTACACAGACCGGGCCGCGGATATGGTAATTACCAGGTTCTTGCTTGGTCAGCCAAAATTCGCTTGCTGGTCGTCCTTGACATGACTCAAAGCTACGGTGGCGAATTCTGCCCTAAATATCAGTTCTTATGGACGTTCTATTGTGTCATGAAATCGTTCATGTAACTGATTTCGTGACATTCTTCTGTTACATGAACGAAGTGGCCTATCGTTTTGCTTACTTTACTATCGTATCGTATCCTATTTTCTTCGTAACTTACCGCAATCTGCGAGTTCAAACTCGAGTGAGCCACAAAAAAAGTTTTTTTTCGAGAAGTTTCCCTGATAGAATATACTGGGCCGCTTTTACTTCTGTGCGCCTCGATGCGCCTTACTTCATACGAAAGATTTTGTCATTAGAATTAATTGCTCTCATCCTCTTTACTTCGATATTGCATGTTTTAATATCTTGGTAGCGGCTTAAAAGAACTTACTCCTCTTAATTATCACTTAATGTTACTAAATTGGGCACTCGTGAATTACTCATGAATTGCTTACGTTTATAAACTGACTGGATAATTTTGAACAGGTATCTATAGAAACTTCGATTTTTTTTTTTTGAAATAATTACCATGCTTAATCCATGTTGTGATTCCAAAAGTCTTGCTTTTTTGCTAGATTTTGACCAGAGATATGATTGAATCATAAGGTATGTGCACCATTCCACAGTTACAACTGATAGGAATTGATTGTAACTTTTTTAGTTCTGGTTTACTTGGGTTTTCAGAGGTGTTTGCCACGAATGTTACATTCATTTCGATAGATAGGATCTTTTCGTGAATTTGGAGTCGTCTTATAGGATGGAACGTATTGTACGTTACTGTCTAGACAAATAGACGTCTTTTTAGAACTTAATATAAGAAGTTCGATAGTGTCGTTAATCTGTTTGTCTTCATATGCCTCGTTTCCTTTGTGTAATCTTCCTGAAGGTGGAAAATCTGTTCTCAAGTCCGTGGAAGGTAGTCTTCAAACGGACGCACAATCAACGTCCTAGCCACCGTTTATGCGTTATCCCCAATTTTAGCAAAGGCGTAACGGACTTTCAGGCGCTCTGTGCAAAATCTCTGCCACGAAGATTTCCAATTGATAACGAACTTAAAAATCAATTATACGGGATGTGGAGATTTTTGGAGAAAGTATGTGTCAGTAGGAATAGAATAAGAATACTATAGAGATGAAATGAAGCTCCTCTTAGGATTTCAGTTAAAAAAAATTAGCATCCTCTTTAGAATGTAGCGCAAAAGGTTAAATTGAAAGACAGCTTCCAGTTCAACCTGTTCAGCTTTTGTGAGTTATTTCACTCGTGAGTGATTGACGTGACAGTGGCTTCAATTTGTGATCCGTAAAAAAAATTCTGGTTCAACTTCAGTATAGGCTGAGAACTCTCCTTACGGTAATGGTATTCGTATGCTTATCTATATAGTTACTAAACGTTTTCTGGATATATAACATTTGCTTTCTACAGCAGTTGTGCACCAATTTTCTACTAGTTCCTGTACCTGTGATTTCTTGTCAAAATATGTTCTTTTTAGTGACGTTACCGTGCATTGCTTTTTTCAGCTTCACTCCGTATGAAATCTTGGTTTTCTTTAGAAAATGGTTGATCGCAAAGCTGTGATTAAGAATGCCGACATGACGGAAGACATGCAACAGGATGCTATCGATTGTGCAACACAGGCTCTCGAAAAGTTAGTGTTTTGAGTCATTTGTAGGTGCTAACTTTTGGGGGAATTCGATGTTAATTGCTAGTTTGTATAACTAAAACAACTATAAATGTAACTTTTCTTTTTTGAAAACAACCCTGTCGTCCCATTCCGATACTTGCGAATGGTCCTTAAATTTCTACAGTAACTGCGTGTTTGAATCACTACTGTTCTTCGTTAATAATATGCATGTATTTGATCGGAACGTCGTAGCGATATTTTTTTCCATATGACATTTCTAGTAGTCGAAGGCAAAACTGGTGTAACGATAAAGCGAACCAGTTCAGCTACTGTTTTATACGTTTTCATTTTATCTAAGTGGCTGGATGTGTAATCTTGCTTTTGAAGAGACGTCGTTGCCTTTAGCGGTTCATCAATCCTCTGAAAAACTATAATCATGCAACTTAGCTTTGAATAGTCCTGATTAAGTGATATATGTGTGAATGGGAGCGCTTTGTCGTCATATATCTGCGTTGTAACAAGGAGTGGACAACGATCCCGATAGCATTTCATTCAGCAGTGTGTGAGAAGACGGGATTCCGTATTAATATTACAACGGTAGGTGTGCAAGCGCTTAGTGTATGAAATTTCCGTAAGTCCACTCTTGAAATCCTCATAATTTCATTAGGTTAAAAATATAAAAACTGGTGCTGCTAAAAAGCTCTAGATGAAGTTGCGGTGTTCTTTCATGAGTAACTTATTCGCTTGCTTGAAACTTCTGCTGTTTCCAAAGCTCTTTTGCGGCTCTTTCGCTTTTGTGAACTCTTCTCGGCTCTTTCGCTTTTACACAGTTTACTGCAATATTGGTTAACTGTGATTGTCATGAGTTATCAAATATCATATTACAACAGTGAACATCTAAGTGAACGTACGTCTTAGGTGTGCGCACATTTTGTTAGCCGGAATGTTGATAATACGCAGAAGATTTTCAGTTCATTATGCTCGTCAGCTACATTGGAATCGTCTTTCCAGGTACAACATCGAGAAGGATATCGCTGCATACATTAAGAAAGAATTTGACAAGAAATACAATCCTACTTGGCATTGCATTGTTGGGAGGAACTTCGGATCGTGAGTTTGTTATACTAATTACTTTGTGACGGAGAAATATTTACTTTAAAAATATGACTTTTCAGGTATGTGACTCACGAAACGAAGCATTTCATCTATTTTTATTTGGGTCAAGTGGCCATTCTTTTGTTCAAATCCGGATAATACATTTGAAGATGTTCTTTATTGAAGTCGCCTGTGTGAATAATTATTATGCGTTGTAATAATGATTGTGTGTTTTTGATTTTGTGCTTTGCTGATAAAGTGAAGGTACAAACCATTAGAAAGCTTTTGTTTCTTCATGTTCTTTCTCGCCATTTATGAGGGATTGGAAAAGCTTCCACAGTCGCATGAAAAACTGGCAGGTCGACAGTGTGCACTTTTCACACATTCGCAGAAAACGGTAATTACGCTGTCATATTGACGGAGACAAACGGAAAGGATGGACATGTGGGGAGAACATTTTTTCGTCGGTGATTCCTCGTTAACACTAGTAAATATTGAGTTCTATAGGTACTTCGAAATCTATAGTAAATAAGCGAATGTAACGATTGAACAGTAACGTGATGGAGCTGTGGAATTCTACTTGCTTTAATCATTCCGAATCATTCATTGAATATGTTTTTCTGGAATGCGGATGTTTTATAGTGATGAAACTGACGTCCAGTCATTGTGGGCTAGAATTGCGTCAATTTGCGCGTGCTAGTTCCAGTCTCAAACAAAAGATCCTAGTGCGCTGGACCCTTTCCGAGGGCTACTCTTGCAGTTCTCTCCTAGTTGTCTATTCTTTTTTCTTACATTAAATAGTTTATGAGTAGGGTTCCATAGTTCTAGTAAATTCCATCTTCATTGGCTTTGTTGTTTGTTTTGCTCCTACAGCGTCCTCTAAGATCCTAGTTCGAGCGGGTTGGATTTCTCTTCCATTTTTTGTGTAGCTGTGCACAATTAGTATCGTTTATAGTCGTAATACTTGGGAAAACCTCTTTTTTCACTAAATAGTTTCTTTATACGTCAAGGCATCTTCTTTAAGGGTACAGTTGGAATTGGATTTCTACCCTTTCTTTCGTGTAATTGCGAACAGTTAGCGTTCTTCTAAGACGGATCTCGGGATTTCACTACGTTTACGTTAATGCATAGAAAGAACCCCAATCATTCACAGTTCCCACGAAGAAATGGAGGAGGAATTCAATCCCTACAAACTACGACCTTAGAGGCGTTGTACGAGCGAAAGAAACAGCAAAACTAGTGGAGAAAGATTTTGCTAGGAAGAGGTATTCGTATTCATGGACTATAATATAATTATAAATTATTATTAAATATTATCTATTAAGAACAAATAAATAAATAACAATAATACATAACAATAATACACATAAATAACAAAAAATAAACATATAAATAACAAAAAACCAAAGAAACAATATAATAGAAGTAATTCAGACATTGTTTATTTAATTATTAATCTTATTATTTTAACTACTTAATTATTATCCATGGATTAAGCAATTATTGTGAAAAAAGGAATGAAAAACAGGGAGAAAAGAGCATCAGACAACTCGCGTCGCGTCCGTGTAGAGTGTACAGTTCATCGTGCACGCAATACCGATACAAAAAATTTTACGCCAACTGTATCTAGAAACTGTGTCAACATGATCATGAACATGTTTTCCATGCATTTTTTGGTGTGGAGCTTACAGCTTCAAGGAAAAAGAGATAGGTTTTTCTTGGAATTATCATTTATTCATTTGATTGTTCATTTCATTTCATTTTTCATTTATTTAGAATTCCAACCGTTTACAACCTCTAGAGTGTAGTTTATCTTAGTCAGCGGCGCTGGACAGTATGCACTATAAAGTAGTTAAATAATAAATAAACTGCTAGAATTCAAGATAGCACCTTCTTAAGATTAGCCTCTTCTTTGTTTTTATAATATGTTTTACAAGACAGTAGAAGTTCTATAGTGATGCCTTCGAAGAAAACAAAGAAGGAATAGACACGCAAAGATGTTATGTGATATTATTATGATTGTCAGCAGAAAGTGAAGAACTCGTATAAAATCCTTGAACTCAAGTACATCACGTATATAATACCGAAAAAAGTGCAAGCAAAAATCAATTTACAAGCTTTGTGCACAGGATGCGGACGTTCTCCAATAGATATTACAAATTCGTGCAAAGAAATCGGCTTAGGGATGAAATGGGGATAGCGCAGTTAGTGAATGGATTAGATTGTAATGGATCTATCACTCTATGACCTCCAACTGAGCAAAAAAATAAATCAATGACACCGAACTAGTGGCTAATCAAAGCGTTGCACCTCTGTGACACCCTGGTCATTCCCTAACACCATATCCAGCTATTCCCTTCAGTACAAATTTATGAGATCTACAATATCAATCCTTAAAGGGAATTATAACGTTCTTTCGGGTCTTCGGATATGTTATAGGAAACTGATATCTCTTCGAAACGCTTCTTTCCTTTGTTTCTGTTGATAACATTTTATCCGTTTGGACTTATCATAATTCTCTTACATTCCAGCAATGTATGTATGGTGTTCGAAGAAGTCTACCAATTTGTACTTGAAGAATTCGGTATTAATTTATTTACTGTGGAATAGTTGGACTTCTGAAGAGTTTTGGTCCGCATGCATAGCCAAACTTTCGATTTCTATCCTTATTTTATTTTCTTATTTTTACCCGTGGTCCAGTTAGCGCTTGAACATGCTCACAGATGTATTTCGATGGCCAAGGGAACAAAAACTTTGGCATTGGTTACGGTATTTGAAAATAGTAGGAAGAGAGATATTCGGATCAAAACGACATGAAGCTCGGTGTAATTACATGTATCAAGGTGGGAACAATGCAAACTGCAACATGAGTGGTGGTTCAAAGGGTCTCTCTTGACCCTAACCGCCGCGCTTCGAGCGCAGCAGATTACGCAACTACACCGAGCTTCATGTCGTTTTGACTCTTTTGACTCCCAGGTAACTCCAATTTCAGCTTCCCCATCTCAACCATCTTTCAGTGAAGAAAAGGATCTTCTCTATATGTTCTCCTTTTTCTACTATTACAATCGCAGAAAATGCTAGTTTGTACATTTCATCCAGGATAGTTAGGTCATACAAGTCACGCACAGTATCTACATGTACCTATGCATGAAAAATTTCCAAAGGACTATAGAAGCTTTCAGCTTGGAAATCAACAAAAACTGATTTTGTTTCGAAACCATTCGCCTTTAACCACCTTAACAACTAAGACAAAATGTAATAACAGGGATGAAATGCGTTGAAATTCCCAATTTCTTCACTTCTCCCAAATTTAAATCGCAGCAAATAAAGAAATAATGAAGACAAATAAACTCCTCGCTTTTTGGCATTAGTAATATTACTTCCTGCAGTAAATTGACTATAAGCTTTTGCTACTTTTTGAGAAAGAAGCATCTGTTTAATTACCATCGATTCACAAAAGACGGTATCTGTGGTGTTCGTGGGCATTGCAGACTTAGACTCAATGCAAAAAATGAGAGCACAACACCACCTCACACATCCGCTATACATCTCACGTACACTCTTTCCTAAACTGGCTGGTGAAAAATAGAGATGTCTTTATGATGTTTCCTTTATTAACCAACTTGTTCTGTAGAACATACAAAATGCAGTTGAAACGATAATGATAATAAAATACGTGAATGCGAGGCATCCTAGCTTGTGCTGTATTAATTAACTATCATTTACTCACGGCAAAAAGAAAAACTTACAACATAGAACGCGAAGAAACCACGGATGATTTTTAAATGAATAAAAGAAAAAAAAAAACTCGGCGAACCGTAGAAGTATAGATCGACAAACACAGAACTATCATTGAAATTAAGTTCTTCATTTAGCGACGCATCCTTTTCTCAGGCGGGTAGTCGCCCATTCCTCCTGGACCTCCAACAAACGGTGCCATTGGACCAGGTCCACCTGGTCCGAACGAATTAGGTCCACCAGAAGACGGGCCTTAAAATCAAATCAGTAATCTATTACGCGTGGTGGTCACAAGCTCATGATTCCCCCACGTTGTTGCCCTGACGGTTCATTTTTGAAGATCTGCAAAAGACGCTGCACTCCTTCTAACATATTGTTAGTAGCGGGTCGCTGACCACCTTGTGCTGAAACGAAAAATAGTTTATGGATGTATACAGTGAAGCCAACACACAACAGTGTCCCTAGATAATATCAAAGCACCCAACTTTTTTTTGCGAAAAGCGAAACCACTCGCAAAAGAAATGATTTAGATGGACTTTCTTTACCAAGAAAAAGTTCACTTGAGGGTAGATCAGCGTAGCACTTTTGAATTGCAAACATACCTCCGCTCTGCGGTCCTCCAGGACCACTTGGTCCTCCCGAACCAGGTGGTGCTTGTTGGAACTGTTGTGGTGGATAGTGGCCACCCATTGGAGGCCCACCCATTGGTGGTCCTCCCATGTGAGCTCCCATCGGTGCTCCTGGCATTGGTTGACCGAAAGGTCCTGAAAAAGAACATCACTTCACTCCAACTCAAAAGGGCGAAACTCCTATTAATAAGCACATACCTGGCTGGCCGAAAGGTTGCATTGGCGGGTTCATGCTCATGTTTGGCCCTCCAGGTCCAGGTAGTCCGGGACCGCCCGAGGCAGCCCTCATGTTGAGTCGCTCGCGACGAGCCGCCTCAAGTCGTTCAAGTTCCTGTTGACGACGTTGTAGATCTATAAATGGACAGCGTATACAAAGGTCATTGCTATATGAGCCATACTTATCGCAAACGTCAAAATGACGTCGACATATATTTTTCCTTTGAGGTCTGACCAACGAAGTTCTCATGACAAAAATGAGAACTGAATGAAGAGTAGGATATCTGGGAGAGGAGAGAGACAGCATTAAATGAATAAGTAGCCTAGACTCGTAAACTGCTGAGACGATCACAAGTTTGGTTTTCACTTCAAGGATAAAATGAAATAAACCATGTAGAGAAAAACATTAGATGTGTGTATAAAATTATCACAAATGGAAAACAAATTATAATTGAGAAGGGCAACACCGAAGTTTATGAAGAGAGCAGTGTTAGAAGACAGTCTGTGATGGGTTCTAAGCGTCTACTCATAATTATAATGTATTGATGAAGTAATGTCAAAATCAGGTCGCCTTCGATGTTTCAGTGTCTTGGTTAGCACTTTTCTGCTGTACAAACACAATTAGTGAAGTTCGGTTTTACAGAACGGTGCAGTTCCTACTAGAAACCTTATCTATATCACTGGCAAAAAAGACAAGGTGTTCTGCGATAACAAGCTAAATTACTGAATTTGCACACACCCCGTCTAATACTGAATAGCAAAACAAAAAATAACACAACGATGTGGTGTTATTGTGCACAGCCGAAGTTTCACTTTGAAAAACAAACTAAAAAAAAGCAAACTTCCAATCTGTTCGAAACAAATATTATGCACAGTTCAGAAGCCGTCTCTTACCGATGAATTTAACAACAAGGGGACCGATATTATACAATTATATGAACTTGTTTATAGTGAACTTAAACACTTTATATCAATTGCAACTTCTAAATATATTTAGAAACTATAAACTTTTCTTTTGTGTGCAAACTATAGAAGAACACAACCCCATCCTCTGCAGCTGCACAGCTTGAAAACAAAATTAGAGATCAAGTCAGAATACGACAAACTCAAACTAACTGACCCTCACGAAGCATTTGAGCCTGATAGTCTTGATAAGCTAACTCCATGTCCGTCTCGAGACGACGTCGTGCTTCCTTGAGCTCTTCTTCAAGCTGGGCTTTACGCTGTTTTTCCATAGCGTACAGTTCCTTCCATTTCATACCATACACAAATTCGAAACTGTTTTGCGAAGGAAAACGGGGACCGAGTTCACGCTCCCTGGATTAGTCCTATTATATGTCCACTCTACCTAACACCTGCACATCTCAATGCACAAGCACTCAGATAGTCCACTACAAATGTTCGAGAGTAATGTGCAGATGCAAATCCGTTACAGATTTTCACTGATTTAAACTGGAAAGGTCACTACAATCTGGTCAACAGAACCACTTCCAGCCACACATAGGAACAAGTACACAACTTTTTCGCAATTTTTACAGTGTCGTTCAGTTAGTATCCGACTACAGATGCAAGCCACACATCAGACATCAATTGACTGAGATCCGTTGAAAAATTATGCGATTCCCTATCAATTCAGGATTTCACAAATAGTTAAAAATACAGATTATGACAAACCTCCGAAAACTGTTTTCTTAGACTAAAGGAAGACCACGCTCTGCTTCGCAACACAGTTATGCTCATTCAGTACGCTAACTTAGAGGTAACTGTTATCTCGTTAGCAAGTAATGTAAATAGAATGTGATGTTCGTAGGTGAACACATGAGCACCTATGGCCCATGATGAGCGCAATCCAGATGATTGGCTTTTTGGTATAGTATGCAACTAGCTCGATACTACGACAGTGATGCGGAAAACCTGAAGATATAGAAAGAATAGCGGAAAAACTGATAAGAAGAGAAGAAAAGCGTAACAGCTCTGCAATGAAAGCTTAGAACATCTGCGATGGCACAAATTGTGGGATCCCTCAAACGTGTCCAGTGGAAAACAACGAAGGTTGCAGCATTGTATACATTTCTCTGGAGTGTAGGTAATCGATAAAAGGTCTAGGAGTTGCTAGAAATAGAGCCTAGTATTATTTCAGTTATGTATTAATTGTTAGTGTTGGTTACGGAAAGGAAACCATCAATTGCCAGTTCCCTTGGAACTTAAACAAAGCAGATGGTCGAAACAGTCAATCCAGAGCACTCGATTCGCTACATATGTTATTTCCTTTCTGGCATATAGTTGTTTCTTGTACTATGAATACAAGAAAAATTGTAAGAGAACCAAGATCGCTCCAGATCTTGGTTCTCTTACAATCAGATCCAGAGAAGTCCTGTTTATTGTATGTGTATTGCTAACCAACAGAGAAAATATATTACAACCTTGTATCTTGCTGGCACACAACACACCGAAGAGTTATTGGATAATAAATGTTGAATGGATACTATTGATTACATTCTGATTAAGATCTATGCTGGCAGTATCTATAAACAAGTTGATTGTTGTGAAGTACGTCTCTTACACAACTGCAGGAGTACTTTATGAGGCTCTACAACGCCTCAGGTCAGTTAAGCTAGCTTCTTGGGGAACCAATGAAGAGTCCAATTGAAGCCAATTGCATCGATAAACTGGTTTCCCACGGCTACTAACAGAACGACACTCACTATGTCAAAACAATTCAGCACTACATCATTTCACATTTCTCTCATATTCAGTTGTCGGTACAACATTAAACCACTAACTCAAAACTTACTTAATAAGCTGCGCGGTTCTAGGAATCATTCTTTCTGCAAGTCCGTCATCTTCGTCTCTCGGCTCGAGAAGCTCGACAACGAGAGGTTTAGGGCTCCTAATATGATCCTCTGTAGTTCTACGGAAATTTTACAAAAAGAATATTGTAAGGCACCCGACTCTCAGGAGATCCTCGTATAAAAGGTTAATGCAAAAAATCATGATCTTGTATGGTCAACTGGCAGTTAAACGACATAATTTCACAGTTTTGAAGAACTTTTTTGGTAACGACTATTTCGAATTGTTTCTCGTAGAGAAAGGCCACTATTTTTACATTACTGACTGTAGTAATGTAAAAATAGTGGCCAGGATTTGTCTCATTAGCCAGATCAAATCCTGTAGAGCTGAAATAATGAAGGATGGAAACAACAGGAAATTATAAAAGTTCCGATCCACAGATCGTTGGACTGCTGAAAACCAATGGGTCAGAAGGGTTTAAGAGGACGAGATATAAGGATGTGGTAGATAATGTGAGTTTTCTTTCAGACTCAAGTCCACTACTAAGCATCTCTTCAAATTTCAAATGATTCAGCGCACCAATGACCAATTCCTGCAGAATACTGGCATTACAACATAGAAAACAACAACATCCAAAACGCGGATCTCTGCGTCCGACGACACAGTCCTTAATGTTATTTAACCACCAGCTGATCCATTTGGCTGAATTCTTTCACTAATTTAATGGAATTGACAAGTACAGTTAGGGACTTGCAATACACTACAAATCCTTTCCAAAAAGAAAGAG
Source organism: Necator americanus (assembly GCF_031761385.1). Lineage (NCBI taxonomy): Eukaryota > Metazoa > Nematoda > Chromadorea > Rhabditida > Ancylostomatidae > Necator > Necator americanus. The sequence continues at coordinate 3,088,170 of NC_087373.1, forward strand.
GATGCTCCCTTACAAAAAAAGAAAAATGCGAGTGTTTCATAGAAAGGAGTCACACAAACTTACGCAGTCAATAAGAAGACTTTTTCCTTAATCGCCTGTACAGCTTCGTTGCATGAAGGTTTGCGTTCAAACTCGACAATTCCTTCGCCAGTGGGACGACCCTTCTCGTCGACTATGTGCACGGCGCGCTCTACTTCACCAAAATGCGAGAATGCATGATACAGCATCTCATTTGAGACGGTAGGCGAAAGTTCTTTTACGCGTAGAGCTGCGCCGTGAACAGCAAAACGCACGCGGACCTGACGCCCGTGGATAACACGGCCATCAATCGCCTCCTTAGCGCTCTCCGCATGAGCACGAGTATCCTACGAAAACCATTCTTAGTTAAAGATTGAAACACAGACATGGTAGAACAAATACAGGATCGTAAAATATTGCGCGCACAGTGCACCGGGTCTAGTCCATTCAGGAGGCATCTGGTAACAAATTCAACAGCGAGGAATCAAAGGAAGTTGAAGTTGGAAAGTCCCTCTATAAGACTAGACCAGTTTTCGAATGTGGTAGTTGCAGCAGAAGTGTATATTCCAGTCCACTCATTCATGGGAGCTACAAAGTCTAGAAATTGTTGAAGAGCTTTTGGAACCAATTGAAATCAGTCCACTGAGTTACGCCACATTGTTCACCACACCTACGCAAACATAAGTCACACGATGAATAAAGTAGTAGCAACGAACAAAACACCAGCAAGATAAGTACTGATAATGGTAGGTGGGGACCCAGTCTACAAAATCCAAAAATATCCTACTACCCCGGGCACTGTGCGCAACAAATCCAAAGTATAAAGCAATGACGCGCATTCACCATTCTCAAGAAGGCGAATCCTTTACCGCTGAGATAGCATTCGGCAATGTCGCCGTGGGGTGAGAACAACTCCTTGAGCTCGCTTTCCTTCACCTCGTTTGGCAAATTACCGACAAAAAGACGGCAACGGCCAGTGAACTTCTTCTTGGGCAAATCGCCCATTAGTTCAGACTCAGTGAAAGCCATGCCCGAGAAGCTGCCAGCACCACGCTGCGGCCCACCGCCCATGCCCATCGACATGCCGCGATGCATGTCCGCGCCTCCACCGTTGCTTGAGCGATGATGTTCACGACGGGAACGACTGCTGAAATCAACCTAACCTAATAGCAAAAATAGTAGAACCGCAATAAATATTACAAAATGGTATAATACATGCTCGAATTACAATTTCTGAACATACACAAAATGAATGCATACCGCTGAGTAAAGACTATAGTGAAGTCAGTTTTTTCTTCACTATATCACGGTATACTAACAAATAAACACCATAACAAAAAAAAAACTCGCCACGCAATATTTTTCTCTTTACGACACGAGTTTGTGATTAAACGAATCCGTATGACTTATCGACAACGATAAAGGATTGGAAAAAATCATAATCTATGTGTTCCGCCCACTAACTCGATGAACCAAGTAGCAAAGTCAAAACTAATCCAATCTTCTCGTTCTAGTAAGAGGATTTACTTAGTTACATAGCGAAACTCTCTTCAAACGTAATGCTGAGATAGCTATCGATTCAGTTCGTCCTAAGTATTTTCTTCGTTGGACGCAATCTCGTGATCTTACCACGGAATTCCAAGATCAGCATATGATCCAGAAACGAGGTCATAACCATTTCAAAACTTATGTCCAGGATACATAGAGAGCGTGCGAGCCAACAGCCTAAGTGAGTTTTGGTAGAAGAAAAGACGATAGAAGTGACTCAAACGACACTGCTTAGACAATGAAGCATTGGGAACTAGACTTTGGGAATTGAGAAAATTCGCTCTGGACTTGCTCCTACCCATTCTCCTCCAATTCTTCCACATCGGCTGCGTATTCTACTTCCTCCACAAAATCCAGAACTACGACTCCTTTCATTCCTCGTTTATAGACATCTTGTCAACAATTTTCATTTTCACACATGCGTTTTCACGTAACAGGACGGAAAAGGCCACTTGACACAGTCCCGCAACGCAATCTGTGAAAAAGCAGATGGAAGGAAAAAATCACCAAACGAATCAAAAAGCATCCAAGCGCTAACTCAAAGTGCGCTTCATTAACTAGACTGTCGCTTGTCTTTGAACAATTCTATCCTACGCTTACATGTACTCTGAACATAACCTTAGGCATGGTTATGATCTAATCTCTGGATTGTGACAGATGTTGATATGACAGAGTTCCTCGGTTAGCGCACATGTACAATGAAAAGTGAACCATAAAGAAAACTCGAACTGTCTGTACAGTTGCACTGGATAAAATAGAACGACCCATGAAAGAGTAATGTTTGATAAGAACTACAAGTTCGGTGCATATTCTTTGTTTACGACCACAATGTAAACTCATCTCATTACACTGAAGACAATGACAGTAAGAAGTATTCGAAGAAGTAAAAAGGAAAAGTTAGACCTCCCTCACACCTGTATTCATTTGTAAAACAGAATGAACTTTCAAGTAATTTACCTCATTCCACCAATAAACATATTTCCCTGAATAGTTTAAGTTGCATACGTATGTAACGATGTTGAAGCTTCCACCCTGTCTTTAGGCTTCATATTCAGAAGAACCACTAATTGACTGTACAGTTCTGCATTTTAAACACCCAACACTTACAAACACATTAATTTACACTGAGTGATGAAGTTTATCTTACAAACTCGTCAACTAGCTTCCAAGTTGTCTGAGCTGAATCAACGAGCCACAAAATTTGGTACTACTTCGGTTCAACATCAAAAAAAATTTCATTTGCAACTTACTATCTCCAATAATTGTGTTGTTTCTATATCCTTAAATACAAAGAGGTGCTCGATGACATCCAATATTGTCGTAAAACACTTGCATGTGGGTTCTGGTCGCAGATAGTTGCCAGGCATATAGGGAAAACAACTCGAACGATGTTTCCGTAAACGATTGATTTTGTTATGTTTGCAATGAGAGAAGAATACTAGAGAACTTTAATGACAACAGATAGACGCGTCTGAAAATCGCTGATCCATACACAGCTAATATATCCAAGATTTTCCACGCATGAGAATTCACTAATACACTCAGACCAAAGCGACTTGAAGGCTACTGCAATTGCGCAAGCAATACCTCTCAGAGTTGTGCGGGTGGTGGGACCTCCTCTCATCTCGAGTCCGTCTGCTGCTGCCAGCGAATGACCTACTTCGATCGCAGCTCCCAACGCTATTACAACGGGGTTATGGTTGTGTACAGTCGGGATTAGTCCTCGGGATTAGAAAAAAAAACCGTGGAATGGCTGACAACGCATAACTAATAACGCAGGAAGATCTTCAGAGATTAGTAACTCTTTCCAAACAAACAATAAGAAAACTAAAAGAAAGAACAGTACTCTTAGCCGAAATTACTTGGTATTTGAGTGAGTTACTGACTGTCGATCGATACTACAAGATAGAAGTCAACGCCGAACTCAAGCCCCAAGTCGGATTATCACAATGCCATCTCCTAGGAGATAGAAATCTTGATTGAGATCGCAACCAATTGCAGTTGTAATGGGATGACTTCGCATAAATGTTTGTCATTATTTTCAGAACAAAGACACATAAACTGCTACAATTAATGGGATTTTCCATTAAAGGCATCACCCCACGAATCTGAGGTGGCGCAGATTTCAGGTGGAGTATTCGTATACGAGATGGGAGACTACGGAGAGGGAGGTGGTTCCGTCCATTTCTTGCTAATTGCCGTAAAAAACGGCCCGGAATATGCGGCGCCGCACAAGACTGGCGCGCTCCAATCGAACCCCTTGTACAAAACGGTGCGCCAAAACGAATGAAGCCGTATCTTCCCGGCCGTTTTTTACGGCAATTAGGAAGAAATGGACAAAATCCCCCTCCTCTCCGTAGTCTCCCATCCTGTATACGAATACTCCACCTGAAATCTGCACCACCTCAGATTCGTGGGATGATGCCTTTAATTTCCACTATTTCAAAATAGATTTGCAGCTTGCAAAGACAACATCATCCGTAAAAATTGTCAAATACTTATGTGTTGTGAGTTTTATATCCTAAAATATGTGTTAACTCAGGATTCGCTGCCTACAAATGGATCCAACAAGCAGATGTTGAAAGGTGACCTGATATTCCATATTGTAGCATTGTATTACGCTGAAATGGAACTTGGGGATTAAAGATAAGATGAAATACGAAGGATTGCTTAAGGGCCCTGAAAAGCTAAACTATCAGATAGTGTTAGAAATTAATGCAAACACCGTAATTGGTAACACCAAACAGCCTGTAGTATTGACAGTAACTAAGAAGATGTAGGCGAGGATTGCAACCTTTCCAAGGCCAAAAGAACGCCGTTAATATTCTAAAATGAAAGTATTGGTCCAGTACTGGAAGGCAACACAAAATGAGCTGGGAAATGAATAGGTAGCACAAAAGCTATCAACAGTTATCACTAATTTAGAAAAGAAGACATTGAGGAAATGTTGTTGTCGGAAAGAGTTGAAATGAAAGTTGAAAAGTTTTTTTTTTTTGTAAAAGAATGCACCAAGCAGTATTTTTGATATCCCACTACGAACTACAAGAAATGAGAGGGATATTGACTGCCGCTGTCTGGAAAGTTAGGTGATCCAATCTTGTACGGAGATCTCTCAGATACTGAGTTGTACTCTCAGAAGGTAGCTAAACGATAGGAGAAGAAATGAACTGAAATTCCACAAAGTTCTAATGACCGGTTGTCTGTCCAGAATGGAATTGTTTCATGTACAATAGAGCAGCTTTAAAAAATTAAGGATCGTACCCATCATCTTCATCGCGTCCACTTCTACGGCGATCATCGTGGCGGCGTTCATCGCGTTTGCGGTCACTGTTGTGGCGAGACATGTTTCTTGCCTTGAAAAGGAGCATGTAGGTTGGAGAACTCCAATGAATTCCTACGTTAGCACCAAAAAGGATACGGAGAAATATATGATACAACATCGATTTGTGGTGACCAGAACCTAATGATCGCTTTATCATAGATGCGATAGTCGGACCCGGTGCTCTGACCCCCTTCACTTGTGGACGGTTGGAGGAGGGACCCTTCACTTTGGACGGTTGGAAGAGCGACCCCTTCACTTCTGGACGGTTGTACGAGTGATCTCCTCACCTTTCGACAGTTGGCAAAAGAACCCCTTCACTTTTGGACGATTGGCGAAAGGATCCTCATCACTTGAGCCTCACCCCATGAGCTAGACCCCTTAACCTGAGGAGGGTCTTTCTCTTTCCTATCGCACCTATGCTCTTTATAGCGAATAATAGGAACAGTCCTCTTACAGTCAGTGGACGTAATCCCACCGCTAAAAGTATTCATCGGGTAGGCGCCGTATCTACCTCAACCCAGATTATTCTCTAATGGACACGCACTTCTTTCCCTCTAATCCGCCCCAATCGAAGGCGCACACCAATCATCGACTCATCCAGTGCCGACTACAGATATCTGGACGCCCAAAGAACATCCACTTACCACCAAAAGGGTAACTCATTCATCGGCTTCTCAAAAGGATTCCCATAGAATGTCATAACCGCTGCTCGTATTAAAGACAAGCTATCCTTGAAAGGTTTGCCATGGACAAGAAATAAATCGGAATTGGATTTGGACACTGGACAAGAGTTGGTCGGATTTTCTATGCGTTAATTATAGTCGGGCCAAAACGACATTATGCAGTTGCGCTCGAAGCAGCGCGGTGAGATGGTGGTTGAAATCGACGTGGGACCATCGCGAATCGCAGCAGTGAACGCTGATAGCAAGGATCCTCACTCCCAGCCACTGCGGATCAGTGCGCCGCTTCGAGCGCAACGGTTTACGCAGCTGCACAGTAATTCGTGTTGTTTTGACACTATTATATAGAGGACAGTACGACAATGTATGGTATGCCTTGTCTTAGGAGAAATGGCTGAAATACCAGTTCTTTAGGGCGAAAAGCGGATGACATATCCTGTTTCCGAACGTTCTGAGGACATATCCCTGCATTAGCGTTCTTAGCTGGTCTACATGCGCATCCCGAAACTACAGAAACAGGCAAGACAATTAGTTGGACCCCGCGTATATGCCGGTATATGTTGGTTATTCTGAAAATAACCACGGCAAACGCACTTAATTTCTCACTCTTTTCTTTTTCATTAACCCTTATTTCTCGAAGCTCTCACTTACTTTTTCCTCTTAGTAACTTTACTTAACATTTCATAGATCCTCTAGGACTAGTTTTTAGGCCTTAGGGTCCCGATTAATTTAATCATTTACTTCGAGAAATAAGAGTGTCACTGCCTGCGAGTGCCCTCCAATTGCATTATACCCAACAGCTTCATCCCTCGAGGGAAGGCTCAGGGTTACTTTAACCCATGTCGCAATAAAACAGAAACGTAAAAAGGTAAAGAAAAATAGGCTGTAGTTGTCATATCAGGCCGGTAGTGGGGGAAAATGTAATTGAAGAGGCCACACACTGGCTCCTTTATTTCCGGACGCTCTATCTTACTTTTTTCTCTTAGTAACTTTAGCTTACATGTCGTAGATCCCTAAGGCTAATGCTTAGATCTTAGGGTCCCAACTGATCCGGTTATTTACTTTCACAAATAAGGGAGCCACTGTGTGTCGCACTCCAACTACATTTTACCCCCATGGTGTTGCTATAACGTAACTAACCTACTGACACTATTACTTTCTACTACTATTACTACCTGATTCCCCCGTAGGAACCCCCCTAAAACCTTATAAGGCAAGAGGAACACTCTAGCGTCCCATAAGGAGAAAAAAAAAGCAAGCAAAGATATGAGCGAAGAGGAGGAGACGACGAGCAACCCACGCCGATACACGTGTTCGAGTGGTGAACGCAACGCATCACGACGCACATCGATCCGCGCGCGCTCTCTCTCGCATCTCTTCCACTCCGTCGCTGCTTTGTTTTAATCTCTCGTTTTTCTGTGCTATTCTATTCACTCTCGATCTTCGCGCTCTAACCCTTCTTGATTGGATTCTCGTAGAGCGGCAACTTGAACGATCATATTTTGTACCGGTGATCGTTGTCAAGTAATGTTTTCCTGAAGAGTCTAGGATTTCCCCTAAAAGCTTCTAGCGTAAGATGCGTACCGTAGAATAAGTGCTACCATAGTACTACTACCATACTATGGAACTTTGGAATTTTCATCGTATATTCCCTGTACCATTCAATTTTTCGATGCAATGAATGATTCGCAATGAAGAACAGACGAGAAAGGACGATCATATACGGGGAGTACAGCGGTTTTTTTTCCTAAGATTTTTTACTAAACGTCAGCTGATATAGTCTTATTTTCGATGAACGAATGAAATTCACACGAAGCAATAATTTGAAGAAAAAAACTTAAGGAATAACCTTACTAGGGAATTTTACTAAACACAAGAAATCGAATCGGTTTTTTTCTTACTTCAGTTGACGTTTTCAAAATCCTATCTCCTAAGGTGCCGTGGGTGAAGAACTCAAATCCTATTTATCCAAAAGATATTCTCTAGTTCCACAGCACTACACTACTTCATCGTATTCATTTTTGTCTGCTTTGACGAAGAGACGGGAATGGTATGGGAACGTGTAATAACCGCTAGTGGGGTTTCTATGTATTCAGGAGGGGTTATCGTAAGGATAGTTTTTGATGTTAAATACGAATTCTCCGTTCATCCTGACCAGCGACATGATTTCAAGCGTGGTCTGTGAAAAATCATGGTGGCAAGCTCAATTTCCCATTCTCTTCTGTGTGTAGATGATTATCCACTGAAATAAAATGTGCATTGCGGATAACATGAACCACAAAAATCAGTATGTTCCTATTTTGGCGACTTATACCGTTGTGTAATCAGTAAATGGAATAAATGTGTCACCTGTTTTTCTATACTTTCAGTATCCTATCCTGAAAATAATCCTAATAGTCCTCTCTTGAGAATAAAAATGTAATTTTATCTTCTTAACAATAGTGCTCCTGCATAACGTGGAAAATATACATAGATAGCCAGTGCAAAGAACCAATTCAATATCTTAGATGTTTTTCTTGAGAATTGTTCTGGATCCTAACAGAACTTATGCATATATTTAAGTTGTATGAATTGGAAATTAAGGACGACTTTGCGGTAAAAAAAGTTCGCGGATGTAATATTTTATTAATGAAGCTGCATACTTAAAAGAAACGGGAAAATCTGACCCAGAGTAGGAATTTTGTTTAGATCTTTGCTCATAGCACGTGCTGATGCCGGGAATAAATTCTGAAGAATTCGTTTAGGAAGACAGGATTTCTGAAAGTTTTTTGTCGTAACTCTTCATTCTAACAGATACTTTACATATGTTGAATAGGCAGTGATCTATGAATTCAGATGAATCGCCGCTTCATTTTATTGCTACGGGATGTCTTATCGAAACGACGGTATGGGTGTGAAGCCGCTGCTACCACTGCTAAACAGGAAAATCGACGTAGATTACCGAATGGTATGTCGCTCTGTAGTGGTTTTTGATCCGTACTGTATTTATAACTCATATTAACACTCAATTATTTTACATGAGAATTTTTCGAAGTGCTTTTCTGGTGCTTCTACCGATCAATTTTGTCTGATATCTAGTCTCTGGTTTAGATGGACTCGGTCTTGATCACTTCATTCAGCGAAGCAGTAGGACACGATTACCAAAAATCTCTCCTACAATAGAGGAGACAAGCTATCTGGCTCCAGAAGACATTTCTGGTCTTGGCCGTAAAGGTAACTGCAGTATTCCTTGTGTCTTACTTTCGGATATCACCCTCACTCATGTCTATTCTAATTGTTTAGTAAAATATGTCACTTATGGATGCCAAATGAACGTAAACGATATGGAAGTGGTACGATCACTCCTGAAGACTAACGATTATGTAGAAACAGATGACCTACTTGCTGTGAGTTAATTTTGTATCTGATAGCCTTTTCATGAGAACTATATGAAGTTTTGCTCACGAATATTACCTCATTCAGGCTGACGTTGTGGTTTTAATTACATGTTCGATTCGTGAAGGTGCTGAAGAAAAGGTATGGCGAGAATTGAAGCGGATCAGACATGTAGCACGGCGAAGGCCAATCGTTGGCGTGCTTGGTACTAAATTTAGATCATTGTCACTTTCAGTTTGATAGCGATATGAATAGTTTCACTAATTTGTTTTTTTAAACTGAATTTCTGTTGACTCTCTGAGATCTGTTACCACCTGAGGATCTGAAGAGTCTGAACTGATGCACTAGTGCTCTATCGTAGCTATAGTTTTGCTTTTTCATCACAAAATGTATCCGCTGGAAAATAGTTTGTTTTTTGTAGCTGTTTGCTAGCTTACGACGACTATTTTCAAGGTTGCATGGCTGAACGCGTCCGTCACGGACTACTATCGAAAAAAGGACTCGTCGATGTTGTAGCAGGTTTGTGTCAACATTTCCCGTCGTGTCTTGATTTGAATTACTAATTGATTGCTAGAGTTCACCTTTAAAATTAAGGTCCCGATGCTTATCGAGATCTTCCGCGCCTGCTAGCAGTTGTTCGAGCAGGAAGTAATGCAATCAATGTTCAACTATCCGTTGAAGAGACTTACGCGGATGTGAAACCTGTTCGAGTAGATCAAAACGCTAAGACTGCTTTTGTGTGAGTTAAAATTAGTTTGACTTCGTCGTCGATGCTACTTGAAATATTGCGCATTTACGATGTTGGTTCCGTTGATGAGCAAATGTTGACCATCCTTGCGTTTCAGTTCAATCATGCGTGGATGTGATAATATGTGTACATATTGCGTTGTACCTTTAACTAGAGGTCGAGAGCGAAGTCGTCCTATTGATTCGATCATCGAAGAAGTGCGCCGACTGAGTGATGAGGTGAGACTAATACGCGTATGTTTCTTCCTTTGCATAGAGGGTTTAATTTAATTTCGAATTTCATTTTCGAAGAAGGTCTCTCACTAGAAATCACTTGAAACTTTGAACATTCCAGGGTGTCAAACAAGTAACCTTGCTTGGACAAAACGTGAACAGTTACCGTGATATGTCAGAATCTACACATTTCATGCAAGAACCAACTGCAACCACTGCTGTTCCAGGTTTTTCAACAGTATACAAGTACATAATCTTTCCGGCATTAAAATCTAAGTTTTGCCACGATATGTAACGTTCAGGCCAAAAACGGGTGGTCGTACTTTCGCAACACTCTTGGAAAAAATTTCTGATATTGATCCGGAAATGCGTGTTCGATTCACATCTCCCCATCCTAAGGATTTTCCTATTGAGGTAGTGTGAAAGCTTCAACGTGGTCTGTTGCATACCTCTATCTTGAAACAAAACAATACAGAAGAATGAAACCCGGAAATATTATATTGAAAAAATTTTTCCTATTCAAATGTTATTTCCAAATCTTTCAGCTATGATGCACATCTATTTCAGCTAATTCGGTTAATAAAGGAGCGTCCAAATATATGCAATCAGTTGCATTTGCCCGCTCAAAGTGGCGATGATGCTACACTCGAACGAATGGGAAGAGGATATACACGAGAGTTGTACCTGAAGCTTGTGGATGACATCCGTCAAATAATCCCAGGTACGTGAAAGAGAATTCCACCCTTGAAGATGTTAGGAGACTTTGAAATGATGTAGTAAAAATTAAGGTAAATTAATATGTAGCAAAGAATTCTCTTTATTTGGTGAAAATTCATGATAGTATGTTTCAGACGTAAGCCTCACGTCCGATTTTATTGCCGGTTTTTGCGGAGAAACAGAGGAAGCCCATCAGAGGACTGTTGAGTTGATACGTAACGTGAAGTACACGTTTTGTTACGTGTTCCCATACAGTATGAGAGAGGTATACATTTTTTTACTGTTATTACAAAATTTTCTATTCCTGCATATATTCGCATGTATTTCAATCTATTCAGAAGACTCGTGCTCATTACCGTTTGGTAGATGACGTGCCTGAAGATATAAAACGACGTCGACACGAAGAGTTAGCAGCTGTGTTCCGCGAGGGTTCACTTGCTATTCACCAATCACTGATTGGAACAGAACAGCTTGTACTTGTCGAAGGCGTAAGCTTTACACAATTCAAGCAAAATTGCATTTTTTTAAATGTTATTAAGCACTACATCAAATCCGTTCTAGAATTCTAAACGCTCACCGACAGCACTTCAAGGTCGAGCCGACAATGGCACGAAAGTGATATTCGAAAACACCTGCGGTTATGAACCTGGAGACTACGTAGTAGTGAGAGTGAGTTTAGACACTTAATCAGGTTCCATACACTGCGTTTTCCGTGTAGATTTTGTACTGCAAAGTGCTGTTCAGATAAGTGGTTGCACGTCTCAAACAATGAATGGAGAGTCTATACGAAAAGCTACTCTCAAAGAGTTCTATAACTAGGTTTAAAAAGTAGTAGATTGGTTGATACTAGGTTTTTTTTTTTTGTCGTGTTGATGCCTTTTTGTTTCGTTTTAGTTTCAGTTGTTAGAAATGTTGTTGCAGAATCTTCTATGATTGTTCACAGCTACCTAAAAACATGCACATCTTCGCTTTTTTTTCTTTGCTGTACTGTAGACGAGGTAGCTTTTGCTCAAACATCACATTTACGATAAAATTTATGCAAAATAGCACACCACTTTATTTCCAATTTTGCGTAAAGCGTTTGCTTCAATCGTCTAGCGTTTAGTCTCACAGAACAAAACGCTAGTTATTGGTGCCTCCAGCTCAATATAGCCCTTCGAATTGCATCGACGGGAAAAGGAGGAGGTGTAGTGTTGATCTCGAACAATCTAAACTATAGTGCTTAGTTAAATTGGTCATTCATGTTGTCTTTACTTTTTATTTACTTCATTACTGCACGGTTAATTCTAGACTACTGGTGGTAGTAGCCCATTGGGTATTTAATCTTGGGCTTACCTATCTCTTGTCATTTCAGTTTCACCAGTAGCGTCCTCACTGAAGATTTATGTATCAAGGAATACTTTCATTTGAAAAAATCTCATCTGATTTACCCCATGGTTTTAACATTCCTGGTTACTTCATGTTTAGAAGTCTTCGAATTTGTGTCAGAAGTTCCTTCCGTGAGCACATGCGTTGTTGTAGATTCTATCATCGTTGTGCTACTGGGGACCGACGATATGGGCGGAGCAAAGGGAGTGCTTACTGCTTCTCGAACATTCTTGGTTCGTTCTCGTCCAACCAGTTCTTTCAGCGACTTTTTTGTTTCGGGATGATTGTGCAAGCTTTCTTAATTGCATCAGTGTTATAGTAGGGAATAGTGGAGTTCAAAGGGATATTGGAAAACAATTAGAAAGAAAAACTAATCAACAACTAGCTATCAGTGTAGAACTCACCGGCAAATGACTTTGTTTTAGTGAGAGGGAACGATATGTACTGAAAAGGAACATTCTTAGACCAGGCTAAACAGTTTTTTGATGATTACAAATGCGATAATGTTATGGTCTTCATTATTGAATATGGATGAGCAAAATCTTCTGGATTATTCAAGTTGGGACCATTACCGAAACTCTGAGACAAAGATAGGTATCTTTCAAAGCAAGTCAGAAGGAATGGTAGTGATAAAGGCGGAACTGACGTCTGTTAGAATTCTCAGAACCATACAAGCGCTTGCCAAAAGCACCGATTCGTTGCGTTTTATTCTGGACGTGGGCATGGGATCTTATCTTTCTCACCCTTCGTTCACATCTTAGACTCTTAGGAAGAAAAGTTCCAGTAAAACAAGTCTTTAGAGATAGAAGAATTGTAGCTACACAAATGTACTCTAGAAAACAGCACAAGCTTCTATTAATTATTCTGTATTCTCTTTATTACTGGAAGAGAGAACATTCCAGCAGTTTATCTAAGCTGATTACTTCCGCAAAAGAGTATCGCGAGAAAAGTACAAAACACAAAGGTTGGTTTATAGTACTGTTAATGTTGGTTTATGGCAATATTGCGTAGGTGGTTAGATCTTTGCAGAGAAGTATTAGTGCAAACTCGTTCGCACAGATGGAAATTGATCCCTTTTGTCCTGGTGAACGTCATTCAAATAGCAGATGGGTCTCAGCCTCAGTTAAAAGACTTGCGAAAAGGACTCGGAAAAGCCGAGGTCCACGGCGCACACATAATATAGAGGACACAAGTTTCAATTTGTAAGTGTCTATAAGAGATACATGAGGAAGCTAAATTAGATTTAGGAACTCTGTTATGGATACAGACCGCGTAAAAATTACTTTCCCGGATGATTGCGACATATACACCGTAACACACGTACTCAGCGCACAGACATTCAATTTTTCTCACCGCTTTTGGCACCACCCCTTTTGCTCGCCATGCTGAATGTATTGCTAGCATCATTGTACCATAACCGTAATTAGCACACATTTTGAATTTCTGGAAAATAGTGCTTTCCTTCGAGAAATGTCCTGTTTCCAACAATTTCTATGTCAAACCAAACAGAAGATGTTGTTCTTTGGTGTTTCCCTCTGAAATCCAAAACCTTCCTTAAGACCGTACTTAGTTTTTCCTGTACATCTTAATGCAGTTGATGGATCCTTCGGATCGCATTGATATCTGGAAAGAGTTATTCTTCAACCGTCTGGATTGACTGGTTCTATATTTTGCAAAGAAAATTTTGGAGGAACACTGCTAGTCTAATCTTACTTGATCTTTGGTAGAGAAACTCGTACCGATGCTGCTCCGCTGATTTGTAAATTCAAGGCGATGACAGCCAGAAACAGAAATGGACGCATTGGTGTAGAGCTGTGCTGTGGTGAACGTTGAGGAAAACACTTGTAAGTGGCATTTATACAGAGCGACCAACCTCATGCCGTGGAACCGGAATCCACTGTGAGATAATTAGGTAAATTTGATGAAGAGAAGCTTCTACAATTATGACGTAATTCGTATGAAAAGGATGATATTAAATTATTGAATTGTTCTCGACCATATCTGTATCTGGAATTCTGACATATCCTGGAACCTTTGCGATACGTTGCTTCTAAACTTAAGTGTGAAACGTCGCGAAGGATCCAAGAAACCCGTATTTTAGAACACATCCACAATTCCCCTTACTGCAGTCGCGTTTGTCCCATCTACTTGTACTTTTTCGATCGTGCAAAAGGAAGATATGTTAGAGAGCAAATCATTCTTGGCAGCTATCTCTTCGAAAATGAAGGTTTTTTTTTCCAATGAGTCTTGCCTTTAAGGGCATTATCTCAAGGAAAAAGTAAGAGAAATGAAAATGTACAACCTCTATAGCTTTTATCTTAGGCTGTCTTTATAACGAGAAGAGTTCGGGCAACGGGAATAAAAATCACATAGAAATTGAAGGTTTATTGCGTCTGATTGAAAGAAAACCATTTATCAGTGTTTCAATTCCTTGATGAATCTGATTTTTGTATCCACTTCTTAATGTAGTTCTTTTCCAGCTGACGAACTTCCTTTACCTAAAAAAAAGAAACAACGTAAAAAATGTAGACACCACCAATAGTCGTCGGTAATTGCGTCTGCATAAAGGACCGCGTCGCGTTCGCAGATGATCACGCAATTTTGCATTTAGCGTCTTCTGCCCCTCCTAATTTAACGGGTAGTGCGGTCATCTTGGCAGACATAAGGGCTAGTGTCTATATAACACATACGTGCATGATTTACTACTAGAACCTAGACAATTCATTGCTACGTACCTCTTCCGTGTCTTCCGGATTCGATCCTCGAAGGTCGTAATGGTGTGCACCCTCTTTCAGAATGATTGACACTAGTGAACCTTGGATTTTTGGTTTCAACGACCAGCCACCTCCAGACCACGGATCGAGAAAACCGTTTCTAAGGAAAATAAAGGTAAGAACACAGAGGCTGCTGCTCTAATAGCTGAACAAAATGTTTGGAAGAAACATACGAGAACACAATATTACTAGCAGATGGAAATGTTGTGCCATAGTTCTGAGTAGCCCAATGTTGTCGAAGCATTGAACGATCGAATCCCACCTTTTGGAACCTGGATTTAATTTTAAAGTTTCACTATTTTAATTTGACCAGCTGAACTTGAATAATTATTGGAGCATGCACAAATGTTGTCTAAGAGGCTTCAGATGGTTAAATTCAAACGAGACGACTCGGAATAGGAGGAAATGCCGACCGTGCATTACTGCAATGCTCCAGCCGAGGATCTCTCAGAGGGACAGGCTCAACAGAGCCTGTCCCTCTGGGCAAGAAATAGTGATATATGGCCCTGATAAGATCTACGGAATGCAGTAATTGCTGACCATCTTCTGCAGTTTTCAATTGCTCCCTCGACAGTGAAGGGACAATCCTTCCAGAAAAAGTCGTTTGGCCATCCGCTTCCACATAATGGCATTACCATTTCGGTACAAGACTAAACAATTAGTTGTTACCCAGTTATGGAATACTTGTACGAAAAAAATAATCCGAATTTTTCCGGCCTAAACCTACCTGCCAAGGCCATCCCATGGGATCCCCGAGTGCTGCAAATGCACCAGCACAACGTGCGGCATTTGCACAGAAAGACGCGGTTGTGCCAGTGTAGTTATAATATAGGTTTGTAACCTGAAAAAGGAGGGAACCTTTGGCTGTTCTTCGTCAGTACGGATTTATACCTCATACAACTGTCTAGCAGCTTCTTCATCTGATTTTGGAACGTTTGCTAGGAACTTACATGCTTCCTAAAAACGAGAACATTGCAAGAACTCTCTAGTTTATTAAAATGTTTGAACCTCTGTCACTTCCATAGCATTACCTTAACAGGCCAACCGGGCAGAGGTGCCAGAAATTCCGTTGGATAAGGGTAGTTCACCATAGCCATGCTTTCAAAGACTTCTTTAATGAAATCTGCAAGGAATCTGTGGTCATCCTGCGTTGTCATCCGAGACTTCTCTTCCAGATGGAACAACTCATTGAGAAAAGTGCGACCTTCATCTGTAAATAAAAAATCTTTTCTGTTGCCGCACAACCAAATTTCATACTATAGTATTACTACTATTATTGAAAAAATGAACATCAACACATCAAATATGTCGGTCATTGAGGAGAGCACAGTTAATTACCAGTTTGTGCAAGGTTCTGAAGTGCCCTCCAACCCTTCTCGACAGCTTTGCGGCTACAACCAGAGTTAACGAAGGATCGAGTGACAATCTAAAAGAGTGCATGATAAGCGACGCAGGGATCTGGAGCACATGAAAATATATATGGTACTTCCTACCTCTAGGATTAACCACCTTTGTAATCAGTTAATAACAAAAAAGTGACTTACAATTGCACTCAAGTAATGAGCAATTTGTGGTGCAATAACACAAGGAGGAGCGTTTCAAATCGTTGCGGGATCACACATTTTTAAACTACACTTTTATACAATTTTCAACCGCTTGCGTATCTCTGTGAGGAGGCTACAAGCGAAAAGACAAGGCTAAGATAGTTCATTTGCACGAAATGGTCATTCATTCACTTTTTTTTCATTTTGGTCAATGCTGCGAATGTTTCACTTTAAGACGTTATTAATCTCCTATATAAACGGTGTTTGTCGAACCTGTAATAATTAATGAACAGCTGACGCAGTCAACTGAAACCAGCTGTTCAGAAAAGTTGTTTGGTGTACAGAAACAGAAACGAAAGACGTATTTGAATTTAGGGGTTCTGATTTTGTTTCTGGAAATCTCCAGAGAAGAAAACTGATGAATTAATGTCATAATTTCATTGTCAGGACGTATTGTAAGAATGTGAATGTTTGTAAGATCCTATCTTAAGCTTAAGTGTTATGCTCATGTTGAGTTTGGAAGAATTTTATATAGTGCTCCTTAAATGTCGAGATCTGCTATTCCATAAAGTAAGACCTTGTAATAACTCGAAAAATATATAATATAAAATATAATACAGTGGAGATAATTGCCGATAAAACCTTTGAACCCCTTGAATAAAAGTCGTATAAATTTACAATGATCTCTTTTATGGTAGTAACGATACCTTGTCATAGATATCTTCTGGGATATTCGAGTCTATGAACCAAAATACAGGAGCTGAAGCTGCGATTGCTCTGAAAAAATGTTGATGTGTATGTGCATGAAGTAAAAGTTTGGAAATAATGACATCAAATATTTTTGGAAGCTCTGCCAAAATTTAAAATGAAAGCAGACTAATCTAGAATTTGGCTATTATTATACCATTTCACCTGTGGTCGCTGGTACTTATGTTTATCCGACACAGCCACAACACGTTCGTTGAAACGTGAGCACTTTTCCTGTCCACAATCACCTATTGTGCCAGCAAACATAAGTACTAGTAAACATTATGGAATAATGCCACTTATATTGCTTACATACCCGTCAACCTTATGAGGATATTTGGTTCGAATCCAAGCCGCCAACATTCCACCGTAGGATCCTCCAAAAGCTATCACAGGTGAGTTCTGCGCTCCTTGTAACCTCTAAACCAAGAAATACCATACCAAACAACCAAACAAATTGGATTAATCTAGAAATCTTGACTATTACTGGGCGTACCTTCTGTTTCAGATAGTCGATGAGCAACACAAAATCAGCCAGCGCCTGTTCGGAACTTAAGTAGCCAAGATGGTTGGTAGTATTGTAGCTGGTATCACCGTACGGCTGAGTTTTCCCATAGAAACGATGTTCAGCAAATACAACAGCAGCTTTGAACTCAGGCGCGATGTCCCACATGAAGCCCTGAACATTCCTCGAATATCGATACACCATAGAATTTGAAATAAAAAATAATAAAGAATTTCCTCGTGTTAACCACTCCATCGGATACCAATGACAGCCAAGTACACGGGATGCGTATTGATCATCTATGCGTGGCGGACTCCAGCGAAAATCAATGCGCATCTAGTGAACTCCATTGTCTTTAGCATCATATAGAGTATAAACACAACTAGTACTAACCGTATTCTCAGCAAATCCCTCTAGCTTGCCTTCGTTACCCGTATAAAAGAAGATTGGACCACCTTTTTCATAGCTGTCGGTATTGATGAAGTATCTGTTAAGAAATATCAGTACAAAACTGAACAATAAATCAATATAAATCGACAATAAAGGATAAATCAAATAAATTATCAATAAAACGACGACGAATAAAGCGCACGACGTTGATCAATCGCTGTAGGGATTCGCCTACGCGTCCGACTTTCATCCGTCATCGACAAAATAATAATGTAATAGTAATATTATAAAAGAATTATAATATATAATATTAACAATGAGATACATCCGAGTCAAGTAAAATTATAACTCACCTAAGTTTAAAACTGTCCTTGTTGGCAAATGAAAAATGGTCTACGGGCACATCTTCGAGCCATTCCTCTGACCATTTGTAGGGCGACTTGCGAGAACTGCTAATCCATTCGAGACCATTCCGATTCCTAATTGGCTCCCATGAGCTGGGATCGCGGATATGCATGAAAGCCTCGCCATAGGCAAGCAAGAAGAGGAAGATTAACATCCTAAGATTTACGACTGACATGAATCAACGAGCGATATAATATCTTTTCATTTCATTGAATAGTTATTTATCTCTGAAGAGGAAAAAGAAGGAAAAAAGGAAAAAAAAAAGAAGAAAAATAGTCACGAGAAGGTAGGGAGAGAACTAAACCAAGAGCAGGAAGAGAATTCTATGATAAATAATGGTTTTTTTTTTGGAAAAAGATACCGTGAAGACAGGACGAAAGGATCCCATCGATATTTGTTTTAAACTGCCTCCATTTCTTTTTCACATTCTCATTTTGCAGAAATCGGCTCTGAAATCTTCTTAGTCAACGCACACTTCAGCTGAGTAACAGTTCTTGAAGTCAAATTTCTGGATTTTGATCCGATCTTCAGCGAATAATTCGCTACGCTTTCAGAACATATATCTCGCTAACAATAATGAGACAAGTCCGAACGTCAAATGTCCATGTAAATCTTCAGGAATTAGATGTAACCTGGTTGTAAAACTAAATGCAGAGATTTGATCCTTATGTCTGCCGGGGTGACCGCGACGCATTCGCGTCGCGCTCACTGAGCAAAAGTAAGTACCAGTGTCTATTCATCACATGATTCACCGAGAGGAAAAAAGCTGAGCGAACTGGTAAAACGAGGACTTCTATTCCTCGTCGGTCAAACTTTAGAGCCAGATAGTGACCATTAGTTGAGGTGAATAGCTCAATCTCTACGTTCTCGGATGATAATGAGCTTTTGATTTATATTCTGGTCAAAATGATATGCAGTTCAGCGCGATTTCGTATGCGGCTGCGTTCGATGGTGGGTCCCTTAATCACCCATACAGTATAATTGCAACTAGTGAGGGTCCTGCCTTGATCGTGACCGCCTCAACTCCACCGCGCCAATTCGAGCACGGCCGCTTACGTAATTGGACCCTGGTTCAGGTCGTTTTCACTTCAGCATAGCTTTTACCACAATTTTCGAATGGTTTTAAGTCAGTTTCTATTTATTTACTTATTGTCGTTATTTCTTTCTATTATTCCATTCATTTGACTCTTATTCCCAATTAACACTAGTTGTAAATAATAAACTAATCAATTCCGCTTAGCGGGTTTTATGTCTTAATGTGTACCACACTTGGAGAATCCTAAAATTATTTCTGTCACCGCAGAAACTCTCGATCGAACAACGTTTACTTCGTTGAAAGCCATTTACTGCGGTGCCACACCTGCAGCAGTAAGGTACATGATCAATAAATGATGGTGACTTCATACAGTTAGAAATAAAATCAAATAAAAAATAAGAAAACTCAATTATACACACAAAGCTAGTAGTCCAAACTAATCGAAGTAGAATTAGGAAATAGAAAAGATAAATAAATGAAGAAATGTAGGTGGTCGACAAGAACAGTATCGAGAAAAAGTCAAGATCGAGTGCCGTGCCGACCGATGACCGCCAGCATTGATCGAGAATACTCTTGTGACAGTTGGCGATCATCTCATCCACTAATTGCATCGGCCAACAATTTCTTTCTTTTCAATTCAGTGAAATTAATTCACTGGTTTTTGAAGTATCCAGCTAGATTCTATTCTCAGATAGAGGTAATCACTAACTTGCTGAGACCTATTCCTTTGAATTAATTCCGTAATTTGTCCAGACATCAGTTTAAAAAAAAAAGAAAATTCAAGTGCATCGCCCCACGAGTCGGGTGTGGTGTGGGTTTCCGGTGGGTTATGCTTATACGGGGCCGTAGATTGTGGTGATGATGATGGTGGGGTGATTCTGTACATTTCTTCCTAATTGCCGTAAAAAAAACGTCCCGGAAAGTGCGGCGCGTGCACAAGGCTGGCGCACTCCAATACAACTCTTCGTAGACTACAGCGCCACGGAATGCTCGAAGCTGCATTTTCCGGGGCGGTTTTTTACGGCAATTAGAAAGAAATGGACGGAATCACCCCCTCTTCATAATCTACTATCCCATATACAAATACTTCACCTGAAATCCGTACCACCTCAGATTCGTGGGGTGATGCTTTTAACATTTCCCAAATAAGAATCAGTACATGAAAGTACAGCAGCAGAGCAGGACTTGGGGCTAAGGGAATGATATGTGGGTAATTGAAGATTTTTATTTATTATTATTATTTATTATTATTATTATTACTTATTATTATCACAGTATTATTAATATTTTATTATTATTATTTACTAGTGATTTATTGTGTACTATTTTGTCTATTATGGCACAGGAGAAAACGTCTTCTCCTTTGAAATTTTTCTGCTCCCCGGGATTTCTCTAAAGAGTACCTAGACATTTTCATGATAGTGATGCGAATCTCCTTATTTTACATACTATTTACTGCGTAGTGATTTTTTAAAATTTTCCGAGGAAATTTCAAATTAAAATGTATTTTCTATTACCTTTGTTTGATTATGGCGGTGCACAAAGACGCAGTGGTGTTAGAATTTGTTTACTTGTCTTTTCATCAGAAAACTCAAGTGAAACATATGCGAAAATGAAATTGTGTACAAATGGCAGAAACAGAAAAATCCACCAAAAAAAAAAAAGAGAAAATCAGCTACGCCCTATGAAGACAATCTCTTTCCTCAGATACGAACTGAATCTGCATGTTAACTTGACCGATATTGAAGAATTGCTTCGGCTGTTCACCTGACGAAACAAAGGACTTTGGAATGTTGAATGTGACCTTCCTTTGGCATGGCTGAAAAAAAGATCTAAAATATGATAAGAAACAAGAAAGATGAGAAATATAGAAATGAGAGACATGACAAGGCAGAGTGTAAGAAAGATTTCAATGGTCTTTTTTACAGTTGCAGAAGAAAAAAAAAACTGGTTTGTGGTGCAAGAGTGCAGGTGTGTAGGTAGCAAATGGTGTAGCGATTCCAGCACGTTTTTTTTTTTTGTGATTAGTCACATTTCTTCGCAACATCATATGCGTGCAAACATCTTCGCAGCCAGATGATCACATTAAAAGGGTGTCCCACGCTGAATACTGCATATCCCCCTAATCAAGATAACTAACGAGGGAACGCATCATTTGTAACTCTGCTAGGCGATCTGATTTTGTTCGACTGATTTTGATATTCTAATTCTGAGTACTTACCGTTAGTGCATCGTCACAATCATGATAAATGTTCAACTTAGGATCAATCGTCATTATTTCGGAAGTATGTCCATAAAGAAGGAATTGTCCCATTGAGTCTGTTGTGCCTTCAGCGAGTAGATCATCAAGATCGGGTCCTTAATAGGGAATCTTTCATAATAAGGAATGCTTGATAAAGGGAATTTCTAGGGATCCTATTTACTTTTGAGCAGAAATATCCATAATTTTTTGCTATTCCAGGGACTAAAGAGGGAAAAAAGAACTTATTATTTGCGAAAATTCAGATGTTCTAGTGGGATAATCTAGACATTGTCAGAATAACATTTCTTAGAATCAGATCTCAGATGCTGAACTGTCCCCAAAGTTATCCCTGAGTTACTTATGAGTTACTTAAAGGCATCACCCCACGAATCTGAGGTGGTGCAGATTTCAGGTGGAGTATTCGTATACGGGATGGGAGACTACGGAGAGGGAGGTGATTCCGTCCATTTCTTCCTAATTGCCGTAAAAAACGGCCCGGAAGATGCGGCTTCATTCGTTTTGGCGCACCATTTTGTACAGGAGGTTCGATTGGAGCGCGCCAGTCTTGTGCGGCGCCGCATCTTCCGGGCCGTTTTTTACGGCAATTAGCAAGAAATGGACGGAATCACCTCCATCTCCGTAGTCTCCCATCCCGTATACGAATACTCCACCTGAAATCTGCACCACCTCAGATTCGTGGGGTGATGCCTTTAAGATAGCTACACCCACTAACATGGTCGCAAATTTCTATTCGGAATCGAAGAATTCGTTCTACGTAAAATTTTCGTCCAAGTGATAACTTCCAGGTGACATTCTGGGATTCTGATTTCTTTTTTGATTTTCTGGTTCAAAAAAGTTGTCACGACAGTAGGCTGGGACACTTACCAGAGTCATCATCATAAAGTTTCACTTTAGTGTTTGCTAACGGTCTGTCGCCACACATAAGTGTTCCTTTAACGCCAGCTGATTGGGTGAAAAGCGTCTGAGCCAACGTGGAACAGGAAAGAACCAAGAGCACAGTGGAAAGTGTGGTCATCTGAAATTGTTCATCATCGAGTAGTCGTTTTTGTTTTGCTCGTACGAAAAAATGTGCACGAGTATTTCGGCCGGAAAACGTGAAACAACCGCATACCATTTGTTGCATGACGCAAAATTACGTCCTCCTTCTATGGAGAACAGAAATCGACGTGGAGTATACCTAAGAGGAACCTAGACTTCCTAAAAACGAGAAATATATGGATGTCCTTGAGAAAGAGCTTGAAGAAGCTGAAAAAATTAACATATTCTCCTATGAGAAATATTTTCCATAAAATAAATTGAAAAAATCGAAATAAATATAAATACATAAAATAACAAGATATACTAAATACGAAGTAGATTGTATGTAAATTTATGTATTATCATAAATAAATGCACGGATATTCAAATTTACGGGATAGTAGCTATCGTCAGCATGATGATGGCTAGAACTTCTGGAAATAAAAGGAAATTGTGACGAAACATGTGCGAATTATCATGTTTTTAGTATTTTCGGTGTTTTTTTTGTAGACATTGCAAACTAGTTTTCGCCAATATTGACGCATAATCCAATTTTGGGACAATTTCCCGGATAAAGAGTTGTGAGGAGGAAGCATTTAAAAAAATCTCTCGGACTAGAAGATCAAGTTCAAGAAAAAATCACCTGGATCTTGACTGGATCCATCATACATCAAAGGAAAAGTTTGTATAGGTTAGGCGAGATCACTAATGTGTGAGAAGCTTTCTAAGGACGTATTCATTATTGGGTTTACTTTCGCGCAAACTTATTGATTGATTGCGTAAATTGATAAGATTATTGATTTACCTCTGCTAACCTCATCATCCAAAGCTGAGAAAGGTGAATTTTTGCCTGTTTTATCTCTCATGGATAAATTCAACTATGAATGGTTTTTCGAAACGAAACCCTACAAGCTAAAGGCGTCCACGGTCACGTTCGACCGCGCCACCGCAGTCCTCATGGGACTATGGCAAAGCAAATGGGAAAGGGGGCGTGAATCAGGTAAAATTTGTCCAAAGGTTGTGACATCGCTGTCAGAAGAATCAGCTACATAAGTACCAAGAATTAACTTCTGTTTAGAATGTGTTAAGGAGCGGACGTAGCGCAATCGGTACGAGGTTCAGCTGTCTACACGATCGATGATCGGAGGTTCGAATCCGCCCTAGCGCTCACCAAACCTTTCATCGCTCGGGGTCGATAAATTGGTACCAGACTTGTCTGGGAGGATAAAACCACTGACTTGACACATCGGCTGGCCACCGCAAGTCATAGTTATCCACTAATTTCTATTACATAGACGATCGAGGATAGGAAATGTAGTGGGAATGGTAAAAATTCAGTAATATCTGGTAGACTGAACACAAGTTCCAGGAACAATTCTAGGATATGCACTTAAAAAGGAAGAATAATTGAGAGGTTCCAGACGTTTTCCTAGAGAAAGAATAAATAGGCGGCTTTGTGAAAAAGTTCTTTATAAATTGAAAATTCCTAAACGTTGTTTTAAAAGAAAGCAGAAATTGACCGCCTTATAAGAAAGTCTTTTATAAAAGGAAACGTTTTAAACGGTTGTCCTAAAAGAAAGAAGAAATCGACAGTTTTATAAAGTGGTTGTGTCGCTGTTTGTTACAGCGTACGATTGACGGCGACAGTAAGAACAGGTTTCTTTTGGTACTTTATTGTCTTAGACATCGTTAGGTAAACGGAAACGCCGCGATGACTCATGGATCATTTGGTCGACGGCAAGGTTCACCCGAGTGTCGAGTCGTAGGCTAAAAATACAACAACTCTCGGGAAATCTCAAGCAAACCATTTTATTCGATCAGTGTAGAGGTTTTCGATAATTATTGTATAGTTCGTCTATAGTCTGTCGACAGTTTGAATTCTAAACATGAACAGCTTTCTTTTGATGTAGAATCTTCTCAGCCACTCCTATGTAGTAGACAGTTTGAGCGATTGCAAATAACGGTGCTATGACCATTACTCGACAGGCGGCACCTTTGAATAGTGCTTGTGGGCCTTCTTTTCGGAGAATTTTCCTGAGAAAAAAAAATGAATTGCATAACAAAATTGGGCTCTTAGATGCAACCAACACCTCAAAATCGCCTACCTAAATTACAAAAATTATTCGACAAGATAGTTAGTGTGCGCTACAAATTACTGTCGCACAAAATATGCAAAAAAAAAACTTCAAAAAAAATAAAAAAAAATGAATAATGATAAACAACAAATAATAAATAATAAAATATGGTTGCATTCCACTCTGAGGTACAAGTCAAAGAAATGCAGTGGTTGAGTTTCCAGCTTTACTGCATCACAACATATTTATATAATGAGATCCCGTGTGCTCGTGTTGACGTGTACAAGTAAAAAGAGACGAAGAATAAATAAATAAATAAACAAATAATAATAATAAATGAAAAATAGACGAGCGCTGTAAACTCGTCCTCATACAGGTTGAGACAATAGGTCTTTGACAGTCATTCTTTAAAGCAGTCCTTAATTTTAAGTGACTTAAAATTGGTATTTATTCTAAGTGAATTCATGCTCTTAGAACTCATAGAAACTTAGAAGGCACTATTTCTGAAGGTGTGGCCTTTAAATATAAACAAATTCTACAAGATAATTCCAATTTAGACCAAAAAGTTTAAAAAAGATCTTACACAAATGCTTCCGGCATATTCTTGCAAGTCATATCATGAGGTCCTTTTTTAATTGTTTGTATTCTGGTCTTTATTACTGAAATAGGGTACTATTTAGCGAATTAGCTACATCACTGAACTTCACGACAAAGTGATGTGTCCTTACAATTACATCAAGTTAAAAAAAGTAAGTACTTAGTGCAATAGTGCGTGGACCATTTCCTGTGTACACAGAAGAAATGGCGAAGTTTTTGGACGGCGGGAAGTTATAACGAGGGTACTGTTAATCACAGATGAGAGGTTGGTGATTAAAGTCCGAGGAGTTTAGGAGCAGGTACTTCCAGATCTACATAGTGATCTGATTCCAACATAAAAGAAATATCGAGTTCTTTTCTTATTCATTTTGCATCTCTTATCCAATAGCACTTACAGTTTACATATTATGTCACCAGTCTTAACTCTTACAAGAAATTTTCGACAAAGACATTCTCAGAAACAACGTGCATGCTTTTAAGTGGTAAGATATGAATTAATTTGAAGTTATTGGCTACTTACTCCTTACATCTGTTTACCAGCCATCCTTTAACAGTTGTTTTACAAGTATGTGCCAAAAACAGGCACGAACGAATGGGAGTTTTACGATCTATGGCACATGTGCAGAATTGGATTGATCAGACTGTGCACTTCTTGGTGTTAAGATCGCTTGATATCGATTGAAAATGATCATATTTCATCCGCTGTTAAAGTGAATCACGAAGTAAAGTCGTTTAAGGTACAGAGACGCTGAAGAATTCAAAGATAGTATACGAAGACGCCAACAGGTTTAAGAGTTGCAGGGATCAATCGATGAGAGCAAAAACAGATCACAGCATTTGGCTATTGTACTGTATAATAGTATCAATCTTGCTAATTTCAGCTGCTATTTGAAAATTATTCGGTGCTGCTGAAAGACTAGAATAAGGCCTTTCTCTGCACCTGAACCATCCGTAAGAAGTAGGTCCCATGACCGACAACCTATGAACTGCGTTGTATTAGCTTCCCCCTTAGATTCTATCTTTGTGTGATCTTTCGGAAATGATTTCACAAGTTAGCATTGCTTCTGAGGCATTACAAGAGTGTTTCTATATCAACGGGAAAGAAACATAACATGAAACGTTGTCTTAAGGAATAGGATCCAAAAAGAAGAGGAATAATAAACGCCTACCATCGAGTGGAGTAACCATAAACGATGAGAATGCTCCAGCAGCCAGTCCAGCGCAGAATGATGTCCAGAATACAGCATCTCCACTACCGTCTTTCTTCCGTGGTCCCTAAATCAAACCTGCATCGCTTCTGTTCTTCGATCTTATTTCAAGAAGTAAAATACCAGCGAATCTAAGTAGGCAAACAACGGAAAGTACATCGAAGAAAACGTGACGTCACGAGCAAAAGTTGGACCGAGGCCTCTGGAAGAAAGAAACGCGCGAATGGTTATGATTTTCACCGAGGATTTCACGCTCGAAAGGTTCCGAATTTCAGACATAGTTGATCAATCAGCAGAAATTTATAAAGTCAGCTCACTTGTACAGTCCAGCTATACCATGTTTTCTTAAAAGCTGCATCGATACGCCGAGCGCTGTCATCTTTCTCGCACCTTTTTCTAAAATTCCAATCAGACCTTAAACTTTGAATACGCTCTTATCAGTAATTTTTGTCTCACCATGAGTCCTTCCCTGATCCTGTAGTTGGATTTTCAATAATTCCATAGGTGTAGTCACACTAATCTGAAGCGCACCTGCTAGCCCTCCAGCAATCATCCCCCGAGAAGTCGAAAGCTTTCTGAAGACCTCGACAAGAATTAGATCATCTTTAAGTAATAGCACTACTACCAACTTTTGTCCAGGAACCCCTAAATGATAGCGGAAGAAATCATTCGCAACCAGCTTGATTGCTTTTTCTGGAGTGATTAAGGCGATATTTACGGCAGATCCCGAGTAGAGAGCTCGAACCTAAGAAGAACCATTGAGGATATATTCATTACCTGCGGAGAAAGTTAGAGAGTTCAAACATATTTTAGATCTATGAGGTTCTTAATTAAAAAAAAAAACACGTACACACACAAAGTGGTGAATGCTGCGACAACAGTACATTACGTACCTTCGAAAACACTGATCTTCCGCCGGACTTCCATGTCTGTTTCGCACAATCCATTCTAAAGACTCAACAAGACATCGGAGGTACGGGGGTCAAACCGACTCGAAGCTCAATGCAGCTGCGTAAGCGGCCACACCCGAAGCGGAGCGGTAATGCGTTGCGGTTGTAGCCGAGTTGGGACCTTCGTCTAGCCAGCTCCGTCCGAACTGCATAGATGAGTGGAGTTAGCGAGGCTCCCCTGTCGATCCTAATCCTCCACCGTGCTGTTTCGAGCGCACCCGCTTACGCAAATTGTACCGAGTTTCAGGTCGTTTTGACCCGACTGCATTTCATATTCCTATCCTCGCCCAGATGACTGCAACGCATACGTCTGAGCTACAACACGAAAAATATCAGCGACGATTACCTCATTTTTCATAGGAATTTATTGCATAGGGATCGGTCGTATACTAGGATCATACGACATGAAGTACGGTGCAGTTGCCCAAGCCGATGTGTTCGAAGCGGTGCGGTGGAGGCAGCAGTTGGAACCGAGATGGGACGGTGGCATACTTCAGCAATGGATGGTGCCAGCAAGGGTTTCACCACGCTCCTAGCCGCTACGCTCCACTGAAGGGGCTCAGGAGAAGCCGCGTACGCAATTGCGTACGTGCTCCATGTCATTCTGACTCTACTATACTGTAGGTAGTGCCACTACTCCCGCTTACAATTAATACGTGTTGAGAATGGGACTTTGCAAATTTCGCCAAAAAGGAGGGAGTATAGCGGCAGTCTTGGACGAGGTGTACATGCTAAGCAACACAAGGAAATCATTTTAAAAAAAGCATAGTTTATTCGCGGCTTGTCGGAATGAATGCGTTTTTAGTCTAAATGCATGTCACATCTCAAATGGCTCGAGTTCCAAAAACTATGCTCACATTCCATGATAGTGTAGCTCGCCATTAGGTCCAACCCGTTGATTTTGTAGGCGAGTTTTAACGAGGTCAATAGGGAATACACAAGTAACTCCAGCAATACCAGCAAAACCTGCATTCAGGATTCTCGGTAGACCCCTGAAACTCAGTTAATCCTTTATGATGTCAAAAAAAAATGAATTGGAAAAGATAGAAATTTCTTGTTTTTGGTGATGCTGAAAGACACGGCAACACAACAAACAACGCAAAAAAGAAGGCACCCAGTTCGGCTCAAGCGGTTACTGGATCTATCGATCGTTATGGCGATCACATAGAAACGCATAAAGTCCACAAGTTTGCGAATTCTTGCAAAGAAGGCTATTATTGTAGCACCGCTATATTTCCCTGACGTTTTCTTTTCGATACGTATTGATTAACAGCCATATCGATCACTACGGCGGAACGTGACTTATTGAGGCCTTATGTTGCCAGAGTACACTACGAGACCGCTTACGAGAACTGCTTTTGATCCGACATCAATTCATTGGCCTGATATGTGTTGGCGCAGTGCCGAACTGCAAAATTCTAACTTTATCTGACAAAGTTGAGTACATTATGAACCTCAATGAGAGAACTGACCTCACCACGAGTTTGGTCAGTAGGATGGTCAGTTAGTAGGGTCAGTAAGATGGCAAATAGCACTTTCGATCCTGCCCCCCAATCTTTTATACACCACAGAACTCTTTTCTTATCAATCTCTATCACTCAATAACAAACTCCTAAACTTCCTCATGTTATGCGCTTTGAAACAACTTAGCAGCCGTAAAAATAAGTCCCTGGAAAACATATATGTATGTTTTCCAGGGACTTATTTTCGGCTCAAAACGACAAGAACTATGGTGCAGTTGCGTACGCGGCAGCAATCGAAGCGGCGCTGTGGACACAGCGATTGGTATGAGGTGGGACCATAGCGAACTGCAGCGACGGATGGTGCAAGCGAGGATTCTACCACGATCCTAACCGCTACGCTCCACTACTTGATGTAAAGGGGGGTCAAAGCTAAAATACGGTGCTGTTGCGCAGGCGACTGCGGTCGAGGAAGTGTGATGGAACGAGCCATTGGGGTCGAGGTGGGACCTGGATGAGTTCGAGGTGAGCTACCGATAGCTCCACCTCGAACTCATCCGCTCGTTCCACCGCACCGCTTCGAGCGCAGCCACTTACGCAACTGCACCATGTTTCATGTCGTCCTGACCTGACCATACGTATGCCCGCTGCTATGTCTGTCTACCTAGGCGACTGCGACGCATACGCAGCAACTTACACCCTTCACCAGACCCTCGGTGCATTCTGTTCTGCTCACGAATATTGTTTAGATGTTTGTCCTTGAATCTTGAATACGTATAGTAGAGTTAAAACGACATGAAGCACGGTGTAGTCGCGTAAGCGGTTGCGGCCGAAGCGTTGCGGTGGAGCGTAACAGTTAGGATCATGTGAGGACCCCTTCTATCGCCGTTCATTACTGCAGTTCACGATGGTTCCACCTCGACTCCAACCGCTGTCTCCACCGCGCCGCTTTGAGCGCAATCGCTTACGCAACTGCATCGTGCTTGATGTCGTTTTGATCGGACTATAGCTTTTGATTGATTTGCTTCGGCTGCAGCCAAGATAGGAATTGATTTCTTTAAAATTAGCTGACAGTTAACGTTTCCGTGTTATCGCCTTCGTCAGAGCCTGGAAAATCAATGCGATCGTGACTTATCCTCCCGAGCGCCTCATCTCCGTACAGAAAGCATTCAAACAATAGGTGAACTCAAACAACAACACATCGGTCAGTGCTTACCTCATTTGCTGATATTTGGTAACGTAACAAACCACCAAGTACCACAACTACGAGTCACAAAGCTTTTTGCAAGGGTCCTGGTGACCTCCCTCGTAGGTTAAAACTCGCACAGATCTTGATATGGGACTAGTTCGTTCCACGGTCTGTGGTTTTACGGTATTTCAAACTGTCTCATAATAACCTCCGTTCCACACAAGTCTCAAATATTAGTTGATGAATTTGAATTTAAGAATCCAGAGAAATAGTTACGGGATGTTTTCAACTAGCAATTATCCCATTGATTGTTTGATTGTTATTAAATTCTTCACTTCATGGAAACTGGTCGTTGACCGATCGAATAATTCATTGGTGTGACATCGTAACGAATGTAGGCGGGGGAATATTACATCGATATCTTCTTGTCACTCTATCCATCTTACAAATCGTCTCCATAATCATTTCTACCTATATTTCATAAACGTAAATCCTAAACTATTCCGTGTGTGAAGAAAAATTCCTTGAGGGAATATCCATTATAAAAGTCTGATTTTCGTTTATAACGTTGTGAAGAAGACGTGATTTTGAGCAGCAATTTTTTTCACGTGTTGGTGCATATATTGTTTGTACTAAATCCTATTATTATCAAAAGAAATATTTGACGAAACTTTTTGAAGTCGTATCCAGAAAATATTTGTAGCACTACCACTTATGATGTTTATCCGATCGACCGCGATGCGGCCGCTGCAGTTCATGCTCTCTCTCTCTCTCTCTCTCTCTCTCTCTCTCTCTCTCTCTCTCTCTCTCTCTCTCTCTCTCTCTCTCTCTCTCTCTCTCTCTCTCTCTCTCTCTCTCTCTCTCTCTCTCTCTCTCTCTCTCTCTCTCTCTCTCTCTCTCTCTCTCTCTCTCTCTCTCTCTCTCTCTCTCTCTCTCTCTCTCTCTCTCTCTCTCTCTCTCTCTCTCTCTCTCTCTCTCTCTCTCTCTCTCTCTCTCTCTCTCTCTCTCTCTCTCTCTCTCTCTCTCTCTCTCTCTCTCTCTCTCTCTCTCTCTCTCTCTCTCTCTCTCTCTCTCTCTCTCTCTCTCTCTCTCTCTCTCTCTCTCTCTCTCTCTCTCTCTCTCTCTCTCTCTCTCTCTCTCTCTCTCTCTCTCTCTCTCTCTCTCTCTCTCTCTCTCTCTCTCTCTCTCTCTCTCTCTCTCTCTCTCTCTCTGTCTCTCTCTCTCTCTGTCTCTCTCTCTCTCTCTCTCTCTCTCTCTCTCTCTCTCTCTCTCTCTCTCTCTCTCTCTGCTCACTGGCGCCCTTCATAACGATATTTGGGCTCATAATCTATTTAGTCTTCATTTCACAGCTACATAACAATATTCATACACACAAAATCCATATACACGATTTAAATGCGTTATTGCACTCGTACGTACATAAAAAAAGGATAAAGTCACTGGCGTATCAATCCACCTGGGATGCGCCATCACGGGTTTTACGGCATTTCGTGATCGTTGAGGTTTTGGAACGCGTGTTGCCATATACAATGATTTACGGGGACCAGCCGATGATCAAGTCAGTGTTTTTATCCTCCCAGACAAGTCTGGTACCAATTTATCGACCCCGGAGGGATGAAAGGCTTGGTTTGCACTGGGGCGGTTTCGAACCCTCGACCGTGTAGCTACAACGGACCTCTGACCGACTGCGCCACACCCGCCCTCGTACGTACATAAAATTAATAAATTAATTCTTTTTTTTTCGTAAAAGAGTGTCCATCGTTTAATGAGAGTGAACGTGCAGTTTTGATGATACCACCCAAAGTCATACTTCAATATGACATAACCATTTTTCGAAGCCATCAGAAATTGATAGATTGTTCCCAGGCAAACAGTAACACTCCTATAGTGTACGGTATCACGAATTGCGTGCATAAAGAACAAATTTTCATCGGTGTTAACTCGGAGTCACTGAAAATGAAAACGTTCTGCTAATTCATTGGTTAGAAGTCAAACGTATTGAATCAACAGAAAGGTGTGTGAGAGGTATGAACGCATTTGCAAGCGTCAGTATGTCTTACTGCTTAGATTAGCCTGGGGGACCGCGATGAGTGTTCGATTAGAGCAGGACAGAGCGCAGAGAAATCGCATGAGGTCTGCGAGAATATGGCTATCGCAAGACAACCATAAATATCAGCGACAACAGGTGTTATTTTATTCCATCATTCACACTATACGTACCATTTATTGAGTGTTAGAGGTTGAGAATGTACGGTACATTTACATGGATGAAGTAAGAAAATCTAAGCTGTTCCCTTTCCGTCTAGTAGCGGTAATCACATTCTTACCTCGTTTCCAAATTATGTTTACAATATTTGTCCAAATAATTAACTTAACCTTTTCAGACTAAGGCACGGATCTAATGTGTGTCCTTGGAAGTATAAGTATTGGAACTATGTGAATTTTATTCTAACTTTGCAATCTAATATGATTTGGGTGATTTCTGCTGACAAACACAACGCAACGGCACATGACTGCACACTCAGCTGTTCTTCGGATGTAAATGTCCTACGTTGAAACTGTTGGATATGAATGTGGCTTAAAAGGACATTTAACCACTGATAAATCTCTGCTGGAATGCAGCATATCAAAATCACGTGAAATAACCTGAGACTTTTTTTTGAGATGACAAACTCTGACCAGGCTCATCACTGAGTTATAGTCGGGTGAAAATGACATGAAGCGCAAGCGGTTGCGGTCGAAGCGCTGCGGTGGAGCGTAGCGATAAGGATCGAATGAGGACCCTTGCTAGCACTATTCTTCGCTACAGCCCGTGGTGGTCCCACCCAGATTCCAAACTCCATCGCCTCGCGTCGAGCGCAATCGCTTACGCAACTGCAACGTGCTTCATGTCGTTTTAACTCTATTATGCTTTGGATAAGACTGGCTACACCCACTAATGGATACTTTCACAAATTTCTAAATTCGGATTTGAAGAATTCGTTCAGTTGAGTCTCAGTCTGTTATTTATGGTCTCACCTCGATCTCAACCGTTCGGTCCACCGCGCCGCTTCGAGCGCTGCCGCCTACGCAATTGCGTCGAGCTTCAGATCACCATCAGACCATAGCTATTAACTATTTTTCCCTCTGTTGTGGTCTTCCTTGCGGAGAACACCTGCTAGACCTGATTGAGCTAGTTCGGTATGGTTGCGAAGACTTCAGAAAACAAATGAATGACCTTATTCTTTAGTATTTCCTATGAGATCATCTTCAACGTGGATGTATTTCTCGTTGGGGCCACAGCGACCTCGCCAAGACGAGGAGGATACTCAGCAGCGTGCTAATTTCTGAAAGTGAATAACTAAGTTAATCGAAGCCCTTAAAGGCATCACCCCACGAATCTGAGGTGGTGCAGATTTCAGGTGGAGTATTCGTATACGGGATGGGAGACTACGGAGAGGAAGGTGAATCCATCCATTTCTTCCTAATTGCCGTAAAAAACGGCCCGGAAGATGCGGCGCCGCACAAGACTGGCGCGCTCCAATCGAACCTCTTGTACAAAATGGTGCGCCAAAACGAATGAAGCCGTATCTTCTGGGCCGTTTTTTACGGCAATTAGGAAGAAATGGACGAAATCAGCCTCCTCTCCGTAGTCTCCCATCCTTTATACGAATACTCCACTTGAAATCTGCACCACCTCAGATTCGTGGGGTGATGCCTTTAAACCTAAGGATTAGTCTTAGAAGATCAATGACCCCCCTTCACTTCATCCTAAATCTCTTCTCTGGCCCATCACTGAGGACCCCGCTATCGATAACAGCTCTCAGTCTTCTTAGATTCGAATATACCGTAATGATTCTTCCAGTGATTTGTTCAATGTGTCTACATACGTTTCTGTGGATTTGCTGTTTGTTCAAGATGTTTGCAAAGGAGTGAACATTAACATCAAACATCAAGCACCAAGGAATGATTGGTTCTCTCAACCAACCCAGCAGGAAATACTATTGCTTTGCTGTTTCTGATATTCTCCGTATCGATCTTTGATATTAAAATACACTGAGAATAACTTTAAAATCCTTCAAATCAATTCTTAGAGTTATGTTCACAGAAAATTGTAACAAATTCTAGTCCTGGCCAGAATTTGAACGAATTTGGCACCTTCAGAACGTGAAAACCTAGAATCGAGCGTGAGGTACACGACATTGCACCTCATCTACGTCATAGTAAACTTCTGAGATAAACTATTCAAAAGAAGTAGCAAGTACTGTATTTTAAATCCACTAGAAGAGATGCAATGGCTGTCAGGGATGTAGCCGGGTCAAACCGACACAAAACACGGTGCAGTTGCGTAAGCGGCTGCGCTCGAAGCGGCGCGGTGGAGCGTAGCGGTTGGGATCGGGGTGGGACCAGCGGCAACTGCAGCGATCGGTGCCGCCAGCAAGGGTTTCACCACGCTCCTAACCGCAACGCTCCACCGCACCGCTTCGAGCGCAGCGGCTTACGCAACAACAACGTTGCGCTTCATGTCGTTTTGACCCCATTATAGTTTTCCGTGTAACGATGAAAACAGAGAAACCATGAATAAAAAGGTCTTTCGAGAATCGAGCAGCGATGACCCTCCCCCAACACGATTTCCTCCATAAACAACCTAACCGAGATGAAGCATTACGGTAGTCCCTGATATTCATATTGACTGCCGCTCGACCGCAACAGGTCTTGCACTTTGCTTTTTCTGACCCATTCTTTAGCCTTCACCCTGCAACGATCCGTAGCCGCATCGTAGTCGTTCGGGTAAACATCAGTGCAAGTGTCTATAAGTGCATGAGAGGGAAAATAGGATTCGGTTGTAAAGAAATGGAGTTGTTGACTGTGGATACGGCTGGCCTCCGCATTGCATCCTGTATTTCACAGGGTTGGAATCTTAACCTCTCAAGGCTGTATGTGCGGATTTTTTTTATTTGATATGATTGATTTGAGTGATTATATTCATCTTAATTCGCCCTCGTTTCATCATCTTATATGTATGTAAGGGGTTGCTTCGTTGGGGGGACTGAGCCGTGTGAGTGCCCGCGAGATTCCATACCTAACGGATTTGTAACTCACACACTCTCCACAGTTTCAATGCAGTTCTTGTGATTTACATCCCACATTCTACCTCCCATTGCAAGCAAAAAAAAATATTGAGAGTGAACATTTCCGTGAACAGCGAATTGGGCATAAACTCCTCCTTTAACTCATTGCTCGTCCAGCATAAAAACACTCACGCGATCATTCTGCAAGGAAATCCTATCTAAGATTTCGTGCAAATTCGAAAAAAAAGAACAATGTTAGGAACGATCCCGGATTAATGTTCCACTCGTTCACTGTTTGTGCAATAGTTAGTGGTGGCAAAAGATCGCCTGCGCTATGCTACGCAAATATGCACACATAATGCGCGGTGATGCGTTGCAAATGCTAGCGAAAGAACTATAATCGGATTAGCATGAGCAATGCTGTACTAAAAGAAGTGTATGTGAATGAATCAGTACCGTAACCTTAGAAATTCTCTCATTCTTACTAGTACTAAGATTCCACGCTCTTGCTATTGAAATATCCCTCAGAAATTTGCGATCATCGCGTATGCATGCTGTATATCCATGAGGAACATCTGTGGATACACGCGGTGGGACACACGTCGATAGCCATTTTATTGTTTGAAAAAAAAGTTGAAAATCCTTTTAATACGCGCCAAACGATAAAAGTACCCAGTCGCGATGCAGGAGAAAAAAAAACAGGGACAACAAATGTTGCACCTTGTAAATAATCGCTACGGCCACAAATAAATCGCATTATGTTTCCGGATAATGATCAACAGACATATACATACATGCACGCTCAAATTCTCCACAAATAACTTCTTGTGGTTATTTTGTGCGCAATTATAGTATTTGCGACAGATCTTTTTATTACTATTTTATTTCTCTATTTTAACTATTTTAACGACTTTATTTCTCTGACTTTTTTTTATAAATTCCATTAAATAATTGTACTAGTTCTTCGTTGTATTGATCCATCATCGAGAACAACGGTTCGATCCGATCTACAAGGGGATTACATTCGTTCGTGGCAAATCGATACGGTCATGATCTTCGGCACTCATCAGCCAACCAGATGTGCTGCAACCGGTTCGGATATTTCCCCCCTCTAGATCACATCCGGTTGAAGGATGATATGAATTGTGGGGTTAGGAACCACATAAAAACGATCGGAGTACGTGTTGTCCAATGTTCTGAAATGTGCCCGTTGTCCACGTTTTTTTTTTCTCTTCTTCTTTTCATACGTCCTAGATTTAATTTAGTTCGAAGATGTTTTATTATTGTTTGCTTGCTTTCTGATCTTTCCGTTTTCGTATAGGAATTCCCTCGTACTTATGTAATACCATCATCTATCGTCAGTGAACGGAAACGATGTCGTTATTTAGTGTGGGGGTTTTTTTTCAGATTTATTGGGACGATACTATTCAAAGACATGTCTTCATGTTTGTCCCGGAACGATCGTGACGCGTATGTGGACAATTAATCTTTTTCATTGCCACTTAGATGCGCTTTTTCAATCTCTTGCAGTGCTCAAATTGAACATGTGTCACGGTTATTCGCGCAAGCATAAGTAGAAACACCTGTTTGTTTGGGAATTTCACCACTTGAGAAGTCTAATAACTCATTAAGATCTTACTGTGATGCTTACTTACGGGGAAAATGTGGTTGGCTGAGGAGCGCTCAATTGTGCCTCTATTTCTCGATGCTCTAACTTACTTTTTCTCTTAGCAACTTTAGTTTACATGCTATAGTACATCTAAGACTATTGCTTAGGCCTTAGACCCTCGACTGATTCAAAGGCATCACCCCACGAAGCTGGGGTGGTACGGATTTCAGGTGGAGTATTTGTATACGGGATCGTACATTATGGAGGTGGGTGATTCCGTCCATTTCTTGCTAATTGGCGCAAAAAACGGCCCGGAAGATGCGGCGTGTGCACTGGCGCGCTCCAATCGAACTC
This sequence comes from Necator americanus, assembly GCF_031761385.1. Classification (NCBI taxonomy): domain Eukaryota; kingdom Metazoa; phylum Nematoda; class Chromadorea; order Rhabditida; family Ancylostomatidae; genus Necator; species Necator americanus. The sequence continues at coordinate 3,125,332 of NC_087373.1, forward strand.
GTTGTAGAAAATAGTGCGCCGGAACGCTCGAAGCCGTATCTTCCTGGCCATTTTCTACGGTAATTAGGAAGAAATGGACTGAATCACCCCCTCACCATAATCTACGACCCCGTATTCAAATACTCCACCTGAAATCCGTACCACCTCAGATTCGTGGGGTGATGTCTTTAACTGTTTACTTCGATAATTAAGGGCGCCACTGAGTGGCCCCACCTCAACTACATTTTACTCCTTACTTGTACGTTATAACTTTAACTTAAACTTTTCCCTGACTATTATCTTTATGTTGCTGCTTGCTTAAGAAGTGTTCTCTTTTCTGCACTTTTCATTAAACTTAGTTGTTTTTCCCCCTTTGTTTTTTTTTCTCGTATAATAGCGCTTTTCTGCGAACACAGCGCAACGAGGAGTCTTTGTCTCCTTCGAAACGCTCTATTCAAAACCGAAAAAAAACGTAAATTCATTCAAAATTAAACCCGACAGAAGCTACATTTTAAAATTTGAAAGTGAGCAAAGGCTAGAGAAGAGAAACGAAAGAGCAGTTGAGAAAAAAGTGGGATTGAAGGGATTATTGAAAGGTAAGAAGAACAGCACTTTGATTTCCCTTGAAATCCACAAATCAGTATAACTGATTCTAATCGATGCAAGGAAATTTTTGTGTGAGAACTTAAGAATCTGTTCGACATAACAAAACCTTGGTGTGATTAAATTTAAAAATCTAATCGACATAACAAAACCTTGGTGTGATTAAATTTAAAAATCTAATCGACATAAAAAACCTTGGCATGATTAAATTTAAAAATCTAATCGATATAGCAAAATTTCTGTGTGAAAATCCAGAAATCTAATCGATATAACGAAACTTCAGTGTGAAAATTTAAGATTGTCAACAGATTCTCTAGGCCATTCTTTTGATGATGTTAGGATTGTAGTTTGGAACCACTCAGCTGTTGTTTTTCACCTCATCCAGCCCCACACCAGTACACAATTCTCAGTTCATTCGTAGATCTCTTTGCAGTTTGCAGTGCAGTGCAGTGCAGCGCAGTCTGTTACGGCAATTCTCTCCGTCTTCCCATCGTCATTTCATCGACGTGACGGCAGCTGCACTCCTACTCCTCCGTGAATCCCTGTTGTTCAGGATACTATTACAGAGCGGTGCAAAATAGATTGGAGATCAGATCAGTGCTGTAAAAATATGAGAAAAATGAAAATATCCACTTATTCTGGTTCATGGATTTGTATCAGCATGTCTTTTTTTTTCTTTTCTCCTTCACAATTTCTTTCTGATCACGAAGTCTTGATTATGTCCTTCAACTACTTTGTTTTGTTTCTTGCTTTGTTGCTTGTTAAAGAGGTTATCAACTAATAAGTAATTGTTTGTTTCTAACTTTCTGTCCTGGATTTGTTCGTCTCTAGATTCCTAATACGTGCTTTAAATGACCACCTGTTCTTACGAGCTTTTTTTTGGTTCCAAACAAAAGATTCGTTGAGTTGCGTAGAGATGAAAATATAGAAAGCAATTATTTTTTTTCCAACAGCTTATTTTTCCCCGAAACAGCCTCTACCTCGTTCCATTGGACGCGCATCGCGGTCGCTTGCTCTAACATGGGCGCTTTCGACTATAAACCCATGGATCTAGCTTCCTTGACTGTACAGTTTCGCCCATGAACTGACGTGTTCGATATCACTACACAGTCTTGGACGCGACATCCATACGAATAGCAATTCCTAAGATTTTCAGTGTTTTTTTTTTTTGTTGTTGTTAGAAATGAACAACAAACTAGAACTAACAAACTAGAATCTCTCAAAAAATACTGAGATTCTCCAAAAATCACAGTCAAAATCGTGTTAGGTGTCTCAATTTTGACCTTTGCGTGTTAGTTCAAAACATTACTTCCAATTTGCACACTAAGTACAAACTAGATATTCACACGATGTCCATATGGTGTACACGGACATTTCACGTGATTCGAACGTGAAACGAGTGCTAGTCAGTGCTGCTCTAAATTTCTACATATTCCATTGGCAAAGCATGTTCAGCCGTGTGCACGATTCTCAACAATGGAATTTAATCAAAGGGGAGGATATTTCTAATGTTATAATACAATATTTTGCATAATACATGTCTGTGAGCCATAAAAATTCAGATTTAAATTCCTTATGCCTTACACATATGATATTATGAGATTATTACGGTTGTTGGTTTTATTAAAATTATTTTGAGAACGACTAGGATGTTGATGAACGTTGTTGACGTAGTGGAGTGCCGAAAACAACGTCGTTGTCGTCGGCATCAGCTCATCATGGAGACATCGTTCTATTTATACGTTGGATTAGGGCGAGAGTTCTGTATTGGTCCCTGGAGATAATCCTCTTTTATTCTAGAGTTTTCCTCGGGTTCGTCCGCTCCCTCTTTTCCTCCCTTCTGTCAATAATTGTGTGTGTGTGCGTGTGATTGATAAACGAACGAATCGTTGGACGCACATTTTTATGGATGTAATACGATACCGATGTTTGAGACCGATATGCGACCATGACCATTTTGTTTTCGTTTCTTGTTTTAAGTTAGGAAGAAAATGAGCCGCGATCCTCGTCATTTTGTCACCTTTTTTCTTCAGGAATCATCTCGATCATTCCGTGGAAATCACTTTGAATTTTTCTTTACTGATCAATCAGTGGAAATTACTCAGAATTTACTTTACTTTGAATGGAAAAAAGTTATATACTTTGAATTTCTCCCAAATCTACCAGGATTTCCTGTAATTTTTGCTGGAATTGATTTGAATTATTCAATGTTTGACCTTCTTTGAACCTTTGAATTTCTTGATTCTTTGAATTTGGGATTCCAGAGTTGAATAGTGCACCACTTTTCAGGAGAAGAACCAAGATTATTATTGCTCTATATTTTAACCTTTGAATTTCTTGATTCTTTCAATTTAGCATTCCAGAGTTGAATCGTGGACCACTTTTGTTGAGCAGAACAAAGATTATTATTGATTATAATTCGGGTTAAATTCCGTCGTCCTCGCCTTCTTCAGAGAAAAAATCAGGGACATATGTAATCTATTCATTCGAATTCAAAAGTTTGAATTGTGTTGGTGTAGTTGGTTTAATTTCAATGCATTTCCTCGTTATATGTACTTACAATTTACAGTTTTTAGTTCCATGTTAGTTAATGCAGACTTCCTTCGTTACGCTTCCGTCGATAAAATATGACTTCTATTTTTCCCGTAGACGATTTCTTACGTTTTTTTTTTTCAGCGGACTCCAAGGTGTGTGGGGTTTCATTCTTTTCGAGGTCCTGCGCTGTCTCCTATCGATTTTTATGCTTGTGCATTCAATGAGCGTAACTCCGTAGTTGGTTTCTCGGATCGGTGGCTGGAACAATGCCTTTTAGTCGTAAGTTTTCATTTTTCGCCTAGAATTTCCATTTGTTTACCTAGAGTTTGAAATTCGAACAGTTCGGTCTTTTTCTGTTTCTGGATTCCATGTGAATAGTGCTCTAATTCTCAATAAGAAACTCTCTTAGGATGGAAATCTTTCTTATGGGATGTTTTCCTAACGGTTTTCGTTCAAGGAAATGATATTTTTCTGCGAATTTCCTTGTCCGCCTATGATGTTATAATCCAAAAAAATGATTATTACATTCCTGCTGTAGTTGTTTTCCTTTTCATAAATTCATTTTCCCTTTCATACTTCATTTCCCTCTTCCTTGATGTTTACTAGAAGGATTTCCTCTGAATAATGTTAACATAATTATTAACCAAATGATGTAACAAGACAAATGATTGTTTATCTAACTATGTAAATGCACTAAGGACATAATCTTTCTAAAAACTTCAGCAAATAGTTAGCGAATAGGATTTTCTGCACTTTTCAACCAGTGTCGCCGCTGCAAACCGTACGCTCGATTGTGTGAATGCACTCTTTTCTGTGCAGCTTTTTTTTCCGGATATTTTACGGATCATATCGTTCTGTGGATAGCTATATGTAAATTTTGCACTTTTAGTTTGTTGTTTTCAAATAATTTTGAACTTTTTAACTAGAGAATGTTGACCTTTTTTTCCCTTTCCTTCAAAACCGATTTTCAATGTCTGACATACAGATATACAGGTGTTTCGTGATGAATGGGGCGCACTGTTTCGATTTTCCGTTTACGACACTTTTTTTACCTGAGAATCCATGACTATAACGATCATAATATTTCTGATTAGATTCGTCATACTTTCGATCTTGTGCGGGGTTATAGAATCTTGTTCTTGATCGGTAGTTTCCCATTTATTTTCTTCTCCTTTCACTTGTAGGAGCGATTGCGGTCTCTATTGTCTCCCCTGTGTCATTGTACATAGGTTACCTCATTGTTATTTTCTTTTACTATTGCAATATCTTACCTTATTCATTTATTTTTACTCTTTCAACTATCTTATCATAGTCTTTTTGCAGTTGAATGAGGTAAAGTTTGCAGTTCTCTTCCTTTGATGTTATGGGCTTCTTTTTTTATGAGTTATTGATTTTGATTTCATTTTATTCATTATCACGTAATTTTCCTCTTCTGATTTACTAATTAAGGCATGTCCACCGTCCATGAGCAGGACGAGACGGTGCGAAAAATCATTCTGCCGGAGTCGTACAGTTACAACGGCGAGAATGGGCCATTGCCTACAACTAGTCTTCGACCGCTTGAAAATGAAACGCAAACACCATGCTCGGCGAGTAACGGCAATGCAAAACCTTCCGTAGAAAATGGGACATGCTTTGGCCTACTTGACAATGAAGAAGAAGAACGACTCCTCGGTGATTCCTTGCCGTTACCACCTATCGAAGAACGACGGACGTTCGCCGCAGGTAGCCAGAAGTAAGTTTAATTTTTTTTTCTGCGACCCAACTGTTTCCCGGTTAAATTACTCGTTCAATCAAACCTTTATCTAATTCTACTCGGTAAATTCTCGTGCACATTTCGTGTGAACATTCGTTGTCGCTCGCTTTCGTTTGCGGACACGCAACTGGTGCCGGTTACTAAGGAAGTAATTGCTCTGCGTCGCTCTGAGGAAAACTTGAGACGCGATGTTCTGATTACGATAGTAAGCTGATTTACAAGAACGTTGATGCTACGATGACTAAGATCCTCTAGAATTTATCCAGCCCTGCAATGCCAGAAGATTCTTTAGAAAACGAAGAAGTGATGTGGGTTTTCTTTTCACATTTTTCTGCTTGCATATATGAGTCGAATTAGTTGCTGAGACTATGTTTAAATCTTCCACTGATTTTGTTGGGGTCTTTTTTTGGGAACAGGTTTTCTGGAAAAGTCATCCAAATTGTGGGTGTTCCCAGGTTGAAACTTTCCCATCAATCAAATACAACTATTATTTGATTTAAAGGATTAAAATGGTTTGTAATTGTTTTTTTTTTCATTAATTTTGTTCTCATAACTGCTGCCTGTCGTGAATACGGGTTCTTTTTTTCGGGGTACAATTTTTTCTGCGATGTAATTCTCTTCAATAATTGTTTATTTTTCTGCTCCCGTTACCACGCGCTACGATAACAGATGTTTCTGGTGTCATGGTCACGAGTAATTGCTTGCTTACAATGTTCATAAGCTCGGTAAACTTCGCCCTTCTTCGTCGAATGTCTATTTTTTCGCTTTAAACTAGTTTTGTACGCTAACCTGAGACAACGTAAGTGTTACCTCGATTTTATCGCGGAAACATTCGTCACCAGCTTATCTTCTGCATTGAAAGTCTTGAGAACTTTGGAAAATCCTGAGCGTGTTTTAAAGACTGAAAAGGAAGGGGGTTATGTTTCGAATTACAAAACTACCGTTACTTTGAGTTGGGATTCCACAGGATTCGACAGTTCCATAATGGATCATTCAGGTCGTATTTTTAAATGATATATTGCAGGAGCTCGGACATGGGCGCAAAACATGTATCAACGGTGCCAACTTTGCGGACTTCATCATTACCTAAAGGCCTTAGGGCTTCTTCTTACACTGTTAACGATCTTTCTCATGCATCATCAGCAGCAAATATACTACTACCTTACCATGTTGGTTCACCACCAAGACCACCACTTACTATAAATGAGGTGGAACCTCTTATTGATCGTTGTGTTTTTTTTTACAAAGCTTGGGTAGAAATCCAACTATTTAGCTGAAAAAGCCTAAGAAGGAGGTGTCCGATTACTACAAAAAACAAAATGAGCTCTTGGAGAACTTCAAGAATGACAGTGAACAGATCCAGGTTATTATTTGATACATAATAGAGTGTTTTAATTTGTTTATGCTTCTATTCTTCTTCGTCCACAAACAGAATCAAATTTAATGTCTCAGGTATGAAAGCATTGCTGATCTCATGTATCGAGGTAATTTGAAGCATTTTGCAGAGAAATCGAAATTACTGGCAATACATCGATAGTTTTTGAGTTAATAATTTAAACTGTCGAACTGAAGCTGACTTTCACCCATATTTCTCTTACGAAACTGGTTAAGTGTTTGATGTCTCATGTTTTTATAGAACGAAACATTTTCTTGAAATTTGAGATTCTTGCATAGATTTATGTCTCTCCACATACATTTTCAAGTGTTTAATGAAAGACTGCTTTGTGAGGTTCTATTCACAGGTTTTTCAAAAAGCCCGAACGCGGCAACGGTTACAATCCTCGACAAGCACCGATGCAGAAGGAATAAAGGAAGAGATAGAGCAGTTAAGAAGAAATTCCCATAAAGACTCAAAGATCAGCAACGATCTTTCTTGCTCGTTGGAAACTACCACAGCTCCTTTACTGAAAAACACGGTAGGTACTTGATTTGATGGTGTTCCTCTTTGAGTTCGTGTTTAAATCTGCTGCTTTCGAAGTAATTGGTGCTCGAAGTAATACTTTCGATCTAGTAAATGCTTCTTAGTGTCAAACCTGGTTTCAACATCAACATCTAACTCTTTTCTTTGTGTAAATTACATCATTGAATTAACTCTCTTCAGGATGGTGAGTCTGATTTGGAAGTCAGTAACTCCAACAAAGCTGTTCAAGATCTAAGTGAGAAACGGTCATTCGTCAACGTACATGAACGGATGCCCTCACAATCTTCAAGCGTATCCACGTTGTGAGCGGTTCTGTTCTACTTCTACAGTTTTCTATGTTATGACCTTAAAACTCTATACTAAGGATTCAGAGCGAAGCACGAGGCAGCTTTGGATGCAGCGAAAGCTTCTACAAAAGCAGCGGTTCGGCTGGCACATGCAACGTTAATAGTGAATATTTCACTTATGTTGGCGAAGGTATGGGTTTTATCAGAAAGTCAGCTAAGGACGAATTTCTTTGCTAGTTTTAACTGATTTCTTTGAGCTGTAGCCAAGATTGGTATTGATTGTCTTTATTTAACAACGGCTAACGTTTCGGCGTTATCGCCTTTGTCAGAGCCTGGAAAACTCAAAGCCATTAATGACTTATCCCCTCAAGCGCCTCATCACTCTACAGAAAGCACTCAAACGGTAAGCAAACTCAACAGCAACACATAGGCTAGTACCTACCTTATTAGCTAGACTTGTTAACACAGCAGACCACCACGTACCACAACTACGAGTCACAAGGGTTACTAATGGCTTTGAGTTTTCCAGGCTCTGACGAAGGCGATAACGCCGAAACGTTAGCCGTTGTTAAGTAAAGACGATCAATACCAATCTTGGCTACAGCTCAAAGAAATCAATTAAAACTACGTTTCAACATGCCGAGATTCAAAGATAGTCGAACATGGGCGAATTTCTTTGCTTTTTTTAGGCGGTGGCATCGTATCTTTCTGGATCGCTTTCAATTTTATCGTCTCTAGTTGATTCATGTGTTGATATCACATCGGGGCTTGTCATATCGGTGTCTGCTCGTATGATCAAAAAGAGGGATCCATACCTGTACCCACGAGGACGAACGAGGTTGGAGCCGCTATCTCTGGTGAGTGCGCCTACGAATTTTTCAAAGCATTCGCTTGCTGAATTCATTTCATGTATAAGGTACTTTTGAACATTCTTTTTCGTCCCCTGGTACTGAGTAGCTCCGATTTCCTTTTTTTTCTGGAGCTAACTTGCTGTTTGCTAACCTTTTCATTCTCAGAGTTCTGTAATGGTTCAGCAGTATTCTTTTATATCTAGATTATATATAATCTTACAATTACAAATAGTATTACACAGTTTACCGACTACTTCGTTACTGTTAAGATAATTATAAGCGTCGTGATGGGTGTTGCTAGTGTGCAGTTGATTTATGGAGCAGTGAAGAGGATTGTGGCTGCATACCAGTTTCATAACTATGGTTAGTTTTGCTTCTTCAGGTGTTCGTAATTTCTTTTTTGGTTCATGTTTTATTATATTTGTGGAAAATTATTTCTGGAATAAGGAATATTGTCACAGTTTTCGGTGTTTTTCAGGGATTGGCGAAGAGCCTGAGCTGGACGTATCAGTTACCACCGTAACTATTATGGTAGCCACTGTTGTAGTGAAGTTCACACTTGTTATTATATGCCGAAAGTAATTTTTAAATTCAAGATTTGAGAGTTGATCTCATTTTAAACTAACGTTGGTTTAAGGTACAAGTCAGATCCTTCGATTCAAGTGTTGGCCATGGATCATCGTAATGATTGCTTATCGAATACGGTAGCGCTTGCTTGTGCCTGGTTAGCCACTCTGTAAGTGTTTTTGCTTAAACTAACTTCACATTCATTCTTACTTTTACTTTCATGTTGTTTCTACAGGTTTTGGTACTATTTCGATCCTATTGGAGCGATTTTGGTGTCTATTTACATTTTGTACACATGGGTAAATACTGGTTGGGAACATCTTTCGAAACTTAGTGGAAAATCAGCAAAACCGGAGTTTATTAATAGGATTATCAAGGTGAGAATGATTTCATAGTGATGTTTACTCTAAAAGAAGATATTTTTCATTGTACTGTAATGCATCACAACCATTAGTGGGAAACCTACGCCGACAATATCTTATGAGAACGGAATCAGTTTACTTTTTTGTGCTGCGTATGGGTTAAGGTTCCTCATGTAGGACTCTTTCTTTATTCACAATAGCTATTTGCGCGTTTAACGTAGTGGCAAATGCCGTATTGGAAGCCACTACAAATTTACTTCTTTTTTTCGAATTTTTATTTTGATTCTGTGAAGTACAAAAGTTCCCTTTGTCTAACATTGTCTAGTTTCACTCTCGTGTTATCAAAAGTTAAGTCAGATGACAATACAACATTCCTTATACACAAACCTTTTTTTTCTGTTTGGAAGCTCTGCTGCACTCTGATCCATTTGCTCGCACCCGTCTTTTTAGTCGGTTTACTAGCGGTATCGGAGTTGGACTAATAACGGTACGCATTAAACCCTAACCCACTATTACCGCACTAGATTTTCTACTCATATTCACATTTGGCACTATTACTTATGAAACCTGAACAAACTAGTAACCCCTGCAAACCTTATTTGTCGAAATAGTTGATGTGTTAGTGAAAACGAAATGCTTAATGCATATAGAACCTTAGGGCACATGAACTTTTTTCAGTTCTTCTTTCTTTTCTTTTCAATTCAGGAATTTTCAGTTCGATATGTCGGAATTACTTTCATTTGAGGTGTCATTGCCCTCCTGTTTTCAACTAAAAGAGGATAACCGTAGATGGGAGTTCTTATGTCGCTGAATAAACCTTGATGTATTAGTCTAGAGGACAATATGTCAAGATTTATTCATTGACAGTCTTTGACAATCAGATTGCACCGCTTTATACAGTCAGTCAGCCTTGCAGTCTAGCGGGACAAAACAAGTGACGATGCCCATTTAGCACATACAGGCGGTACATACGAATGGCGTGGTTGTTACTAATAAGTTTTTGTTTTCAGGTGTGCATTGATCATGATCCGCGGATTTCTCATTTGGATACGGTCTATGTTTATCATTTCGGCACAAAGTTTTTGGTAGAGGTGATTATTTGTATTTCTTTTCGAATTTTTAGATTACTTTTTTTTTGTACTTCTTCGTGAAGTTTCACTTGAAATATTTAGGTTCATATTGTGTTGGACGAGGATATGCCTTTAAAAGTAGCTCACGATATTAGCGAAACATTACAAATCAATATAGAAAGCCTTCCTGAGGTAAGATTTTCTACTCAGGATTTTCTCCTTCATTACTATGGATATATCTTTTTCGATCCGGAAATCGGTAATCTTCTGTGGTAAAATTCAGGTCGAACGAGCTTTTGTTCACACCGACTACGAGTATGAGCATCAACCTCAAGATGAGCACAAAGTTGTTTAGAATTGTAAAGAAAAAGTCGTTGTTTTAGTTTTAGTCGCTCATTTTAACTTCTTTCTTGAAAGTATATATAGATGTTTATTTATTTTTTTAGTATGTTACAGTTGATTTCTCTTTATTTTGCATTTCATTTATTCATATTATTCTGACCTATTCATAGATACCCCGGCGTTTTAATACCTTTACATAATAATATTACATGTTAGCCTGCATAATAACTCACAATTGCCTAGATGTGCGAAAACCTCATTGATCTGTGTTTTAAGCATTTTCATCTTCCGTTGCTTCTCGTCTTTACTTTTACTTTGTTGTTTTCCCAACCTTAGGTTTAGAGGAGATGAACGGTTTTATGCATTGTTTTCTGACTTTTCTGACTTAGATTATTGTTAGAAATAGTCCTTTTACCGCACTATGATGCGATGCTGAGAATTGATTGAATGATTTTTTTCTAACTTCTGTGCGACGTCAGATTCGGTAAGGCCATGACAGTAAGCTTTACATGCAAGTAATATGATTCATGAGCAGTTTTATAGATCATTGTAGGATAATTAGATATTCACGATTCGGGTAAATAGTTTTTGTATCTGTTTTACTTAAGTTTCGTAGGATTTACAAGTGTTAAGAGTTAAACCAAGTGAGCTTCTTCTCATTCCTCTACGTATCTACTGATGATAAAGGAAAATAACTAAAAATGTGGTATTAGCAAGTACCTCTTTATTTAGGATTGAACTTGTTTCTTGGAGATAGGTTTTCTTCTGAGTATAAATTGTTTTTTTTTCTGGATTTTATGTTGTGCGTGACAGTGAAAAAAATATTTATGAGCATTTTCCTCAAAAACTCGTTCTTTGCTGAGGATATTCCAGAGTGGGCGCTGAGGCGATGGTCGTGGAATGACTTCGAATTGAGATAACAGTGGCGATAAATTGAATTGAGATCACAAGTAATAGTGCTATGAGGAAGGCATAGAGGAGCACAACACTGAAATCAGAGGTTCTTTTCTTTTGAAAATCTTGTTTGTCCTTGTTTACCTATATCAACCATTCGTATAGTCGTCGCAATTCTATTCTACAACACCGTGACACACGATACGTTTGCGGTTACGGGAGGATTTTCTCTTTTTGACTCTTTCCTCCGGCTGCCATAACCTAATCAAACCCGTACCACCGCCCGGTTGAAGAATTATGATCAAATGTATCAGCAACAGTCTTCATTACGGTTCGGCGTTGTCACCTTCGTCAGAGCCTCCGCCCAACATCTTAGGGGATAATTACTTGTTCTGGATGAGGCATTTTTGAGGATACGTTGCAAATGTTCTGACGAAGGCGACAACGCTGAGACATTACCCGTAATAAAGACTGTTAACAATCTTGACATTGCCCACGTTCGACTGTCTTTGAATCTTGGCATGTTGAAACGTAGTTTTTAATTGATTTTCTTGAGCTGTAGCCAAGATTGGTATTGATCGCCTTTATTAAACAACAGCTAACGTTTCGGCGTTATCGCCTTCGTCAGAGCTTGGAAAAAATCAAAGCCATTAGTGATTTATCCTCTCAAGGGTCTCATCCAGAACAGCTATTTTAAAAAAGAAGATCAATATCAATCTTGGCTACAGCTCAAGAAAATCAATTAAAAATCATGGCATTGTCAATCGAATGCTAGCAGTCATTATGCCATGATTCACAGAAGCTCGACCTTTTACACTTCTGTATCAACAACAGTTAAAAAAGATTTTTTTTCCCACAAAGTTTGTTATAAAACTGAACTTACTTGACTTGTGCTACAGGATATATGCTATTATCAATGGAAAGAACTCGTGAGTTGATAAGCACTGCCGCAAAACGAGACGGTATAAGCAGCTGGCTGAGTGCTAGTACACAAATCCTGAAGAAAATATCCTGAAAATCCACTCGAAAATGCTGTTAAAGAAAGGGAAAGTTACAGTTGAATAATAGCGGCCGCAATCACCAGACTTTGATTACGCTGTACAGCGGCGACGAAGAAAAATACAGATGCTAACAACACGTAACTAGCGACAATAACCTCCTTCAGGGCAAACGAGTAGAGAGCACTCTGATTGGCGATAACCGGTGATGCTTTCCTGAAAATTTCCCCGGGAAATTTCATAGGGATTGAACGTATAGCCGGAGAACTCGTACCATTGGGTAACATTGGTGAGGGATCGCGAAGTTGCGTAGCCGGAAAAACAGCATACACTGGCTGCAATTAGTGCTGTGCCCAAAGCCAGGCATACTCCTATGACGTCACCCTGGAATCTTGGAAACGTAGTCGAACTCTATGGTTGTTCAAACGACTGGGAAGTACGATCGCGATTAGGGCAGAGATTCTATCAGGGACGAGAAAAGATCCGCGAGTTGCAACGGACGCTCGCATGAACATAAGTGCCTGTGACTTTAAAACAGTTCACTGGACTTGATTGATAGAGCTTCGATTTCTAGGATGTGCAAGGGAAAAGGGACTTGCTTAGTCTTAGAAAATCTTGCAAATGAAATCTACAAATTTGCTTGGATAGTAGGAAACACTACTCAGGTACGAAAATATTAGCTGGATGATTTTTGTTTGAAAAAAGACTGATGTAAATGAAATAAGTTCCATGAAAAAGAGATTGTGGGGAGAATGCAGTTAAAGGAGAGGGGGTAACTCAGTGGCGCCCTTATTTCTGGACGCTCTATCTTACCTTTTTTTCTTCGTAACTTTATCAGACATGTCATACATCCTCTAAAACTAATGCTTAGGTCTTAGGGCTTCCGACTGACTTACTTGTTCACTTCCAGAAATAAGGGCGCCACTGAGTGGCCCTCCAACTACATTCTACCCGAGATTGCAATTCACAAACCTTTAATTGCCGAGAATACGGTAGCAATTGTGTTGCGGCAATACAAAGCGTTATAGATGGAAGGATTATGGCTCCAAATGCTGCAGCGCACAACAAAATCACGTAAATTAAGTACGATGACCTAGAAATAAATGCGTTTTTCTTTTACCGATTCCTTGAAATTGCTTTATTATTCAATTCTAAAACTAGAAGTACTTGCATAGTTTAGTTTTGCATTTCCAAATACTACAATCCAGAACTTGAAAACTGGAATGTTTAAATTTTAGAAGTTCACAGGGAGCACAGTACTAGTACACATCAGTGTTATAGTTTAGATGAATGATAGAGTTGAGTGTCGAATAAATCCTTCCTCACTTTTCCTCGCGTACTTTGATTCGTTTGCGTTTCTGCCATCTCTATAATTTTCTTTTTTTTCAAACTTAAATTTTCTTCATTTTCACTTGTTCGCGTTAGTTACCGAGAATATTTCGATGCTCTCATTCAAGGAAAGTCCAAATCCAAGCTTTGGACTCTTTAGAGAAACCAGCTATCAATTTCTTGATTCGAATGTAATGTAAGCTATTGCGTTGGTCCTATGTTGAAAAGCAGAGCTTACGTTATAAAATATATGACAATTGGAAATAGAGCCAATGGAGAACGTTCGGGAATAAATTCACGGATAGGTGCTGCGATCTGTCGCTCGTATCCGAGCCGATCTTAGAGGGTTAGCACTGAGGAAAAAGAGGAAATAATGAATAATTTCAGCTATGTTGGCAATTTTTTCTGCACAATTACTCTCCAATGTGATTTGAACCACCTTCGGGATTTCTTTTTTTCAAATTAAAGAAAGAAGGAAAATTAAAAAGAAGGAATATTGAGTAATTCCAGTTAAGTTTTCTCAGTTATTTTTGTGCAAATTTACTCATTAAGGTGATTTTTATTTCTTTTGGGATTTTTTATTTTTTTTTTGCGTGAATTTTTGGTGAAACAGTGCTAGAAGTCCTCAATACAGATGATGCTGAATACTTGCAAGTAATCGTATTTTTTTATCGTCCCTCACATTTCCCGATGTTCTACGTAACATCGCCATGCTGGCGATGACCATTTCGGAGGATTTTGTCCGGAGGTTAGAACTAGTTACGAATCTCCGTATGACACCAACCAAGTGCACAGCAAATATGACTAGTCACGCGTAAGTAAAAATAGGATGAACATAGGAAAGCACATATCCACCCTATTTTTATTTACGTAAGTAAAAATAGAGTGAATATTGGAAATCTTCTGCCCTATTTTTACTTACCAATTTCCCATATGCACTCTATTTTTGCTTACTCAAGTAAAAATAGGGTGGATATGTGAAATTTTGTGAAATAGGAAGTTCACTTTAGCATCGGAGGGGAAATGCGCAGAAATGACCGTTCCACAATTGCGATTGTCAGAGAATTTTCTGGAATTCCACTACTGTCCCTCATTTGGGCGATAGGATATTAGAATAAAAAAAAACTACAAAGAGGAGTGATTGCACCACGCGGATATCCGCTAACATCACCGCAACGCGGCTACTGAGGTAGGCACAACGATTTAGGCTTTTTTGGTTTTTGTTTCCGAGTGTAATGTCCTAGAGGATGATGACTTGTTCTGGATGAGGCATTTGAGAGGATACATCACAAATGATCTGACTTTCCAGGCTCTGACGAAGGCGACAACGCCGAAACGTTAGCCGTAATAAATTTTGTTAACAATCTTGGCTGTTGCTTAAATTTGACTATCGACAAGTTACAATTTCTATGCGAAGATTCAAGGAAGGTCGAACTATCGCACTTCAGAAAAACTACAGTTTTAATTGTTGTATTTCTATTATAATGAAAAAAAAACACGGACTATTTCAAAGTTTAAAATAATGCAACCAATACTCGATCCTCTAGCTACCCTCCCTTCTTCCTCAAATCTCTTAAAATAAAGTTAATAAATAATCAGAGCTATAAAATTGCGGATAGAACACATCGAAGGTAAAAGGGTACAGGATACAATCAGAAAAAGCAAGTAACATGAACATGAAGAACTATCGGCGAAAAATGGAACAATAAGAAAAAAAATTGCGTGCCAAGTTATATAAAAACATATAAAAATAAAAATATAAGGTATATATGTAAAAATAAGTTGAACAAACAGGTCCTTAACCCTGGATTATTGAACCCGTATTACTAATTTGTTACGATTATCGGTAAACTCTGGTTGGATATTCAGAACCCAATCACTCGTCGCGCGTGTCTATGTTCAACGTATCTACCGTAGGTGACGCACGGTGCGACGCTCACCTCACACTGCCGCTGTGTACTTCCAAAGCATAGTAATGCACTTGAAATTTGCTACAAACTGTTAAAAGAACATTTTTTACGTAAGCTTTGAATGGTATTAGGCGATAAGTAAAATTTCTTAGCGAATGAATTTAGTGAGTTAGTAGCGTTTCCAGGAAAACATAGAAAATCTGTTACGACGAAGGCTTGGTAAACATGCGAACCATTGTATGAGGTTGAGTGGTAGATTTTCGCGACACCACACCACTGATTATCGAGTAATGTCGATCGATAGATCACAAATGATCGATCTGAGTTGTGAAAGACAAACGCTTAGATATAGAACAAATCCTAGTTCGCGTAACTTTGACAGGATTTTTTCTTTGAAGTCGAGTCGAGTGGACAGGAAAATCTATGGTGTGTAGTGCATTTGCACAATCAGGCGCAACAATGTGCGATTCCCTACACTGAGATTTCCCGATATCGATTGATAGGGCTTCTCGTAGAGCTTGCAGCGTAGAGCGATAGTGTCCCTACCACCACGCGGTGATTATCGACAGACGCCGCCAATTCACAGCGCCCAATCGATAATCACCAATCGGTAGCGTATGTGACGACTGTGCCACGTCATCGCTTCTACAATCTCTGCGGGCACATTAACGCGCACTTTTTCGTCGCTGACGTCGCTCCCAAATCTAAGTATAAACTCACATCTGATACCATTCGTGCATTTGTACAAAAGTTTGATTTAATTCGATGGCGACAGCGTGTACACTAGGTAACCATTGTAAAACAGCCAATGAACAGAAAACAATATGAATATACTGAAAAGATAGAGTTTGTAGGTAGATCGTATCGTAAAAATCGATAAACGCATCCCGTACCTTGTAACGATTAGAACTTTCTTTGGCAAGCGGCCAAAAGCCGGCAATCGCAGCCACACATTGAAACGCGGCCGGAATCAGCACCGAAATTGCGGAACGAATTTTTAACGTTCGCGAACCTGAAATGCATGGGTTTTTAGTGTTGTTAAAAATTAATAACACAAAAATCCCTCGACCATCAACCCACTTTCATCGTCCATTGGAAGATGTGCGTCGGGCTTGTCAAAATCTATAAGTGAATTCGATGAGAGGGGATCCTGAAAAATACTTTCTATGGAGGATCTCGAATTATCTTTCGGCACAAAATAATATTTGTTATTGATGATATAAAATATGCTACAAATTTGTACAGTTCCATTATGTGTTGTTTATTTCGATCTTCTACTGTTGGGTTGGAGGAGGGTGGGGGTGTAGCGCAGTTGGTAAGAGGTTCGGCTGTTTCTGCATGATCAGTCGGAAGTTTGACTCCGCTCTAGTGCCAACTAAGCCCTTCATCCTAAAGCGTAGGCCAGTTACACGTTCGAAAACTCCAAACGATTTTGATTTGAAGTGAACGCGGTGTCGCATCCCGAGCAGATTGATTAACGTCAGACACTATCCTGCACTATTGTACGAAGATTCTGTAGAAAGTGAGGTGTTGTGAAGAAAATACAGACTGTAAATGGTAATCCATAATTTACTTGGACATAAATCGAGATCACTTCTCTAGTTAAGAGAAAATACCGTTATCTGCACTCAGCATTATTAGAAATTCAGCATACTCCACTACAAGCCGTTGTCGCGTGTCTGCATGCAACGAGTCTACCGTAGACGTTCGCGCGGACACTCGCCTTGCTACTACATCCGGATTCCATTGATTAAGGTGTTCTGAGAGAACTACATCACTATGATAACTGGATAACTTGCTCGAGGAAGAATGGTGGACAATTTAGATTGGCTTGAATTAAAGGATAAAGGATAAAGTGTCTGGCGCTAATCAATCCGCTTGGGGCCCGCGCCACCACGCTCACTTCAATTCAGAATCGTTTGAGGTTCACGAACTTGTAACTGCCCCATAAAATGACTTGCGGTGGCCAGCCGATGGGTCAAGTCAGTGTTTTTATCCTCCCAGACAAGTTTGGTTTTAATACTGGAGGGATGAAAGGCTTGGTGAGCACTGGGCCGGATTCGAACCTCCGATCGATCGTGCAGGAAGCGGAACCCCTAACCGACTGCGCTACACCCGCCCTTATAACTTGAATTAGTCCCTGATTTTCTAGTTGTTACTTCTAGATGGTGTATTTGTTCTTCTTTTGTGTTCGCGACTGCTACGCGTGTTATTTCTTTTTCTTTGCTTAATTCATGATCGTCTAAAGAAAAAAAAAACCACATTGGTGCTGGTGTGGACTGTTTGCTGGGATCACTTGTCAATTTTCCATATTGGAAAAAAAAATCAGAATAACCTGAAACAATTCTCGAAGACGGAGCACAGCTAGAAAAATGAGTCCAATCGATACTGTCAATTGAATAAGTGGCAGTAAGCAATAAGCAATTAGCGATGGTGTCAATCGTCTTTTGCTGAAAAAAAAGACTTTCATTCGACATATTAGTTTAAACTCATTATATTTTAAATTTTAATTGAGCGCCGGCACCTGTGTTCTCTCGAGCAGCCGCGACGCGTGAGGCGGCGCGCGTGGCGTCCATCCGCGCAAACATAGGTACCAGCCATGGCACACACACACACGATTTTACCGAAAAATATTATTTTTTCCCCGCTTACCTAGCTATAGATTGAGCAGGGGCGGCATGAGCGTTTACAATCGGATGACCACTAGAGGCAGGCGATGGCGTGTCCGATTCGTCCAAGAAACGAAATTCATCGTAGATCAAAAAACGAATCGATAGAATTCACTAGCTTCTGCGCATATTAATGCTTCACCTACCGTTTCAATGGCGTTTTCTCGAAAAGTGTCCAGCCGGGTGATGGTTCTTTTTTGTCGCTGCAATGTGGTTATTTAGAAGAATTTGATGGGACCTCTAAGACAATAGAAATATTTATTATGAATAAAAAAATTATTAATTAATAGCTCACAAAAAAAACCACACATTCGCTTTTCTGATATGGAAAGAATTCCCAAATATTTCCCTACATTTTTTCAGTATTAAATATTTTAAAATTATTTTACAATAATGTTATGTTTGAACTGCTGCATGTTTCATTATTCATCCGGAAAACAGTGGAGCATTTAAAACAATTAGTACTAATGGTGGTGCATCCGTACCAAAGAGAATTTTCAGCGTTGACATTTTTTCGGATTATCTTAATTTAATTTCAGAATAGCTTATATCAGAAATTGATGTTTTTGCCAATAAATTTAGCTATTTCGACAGCAGCAGAAGGCAATCGAGCTGTTAAAAATATTTTTAAAAAAATAAAAATAATACGATTGAGAAGGTTCAATGACAATCGAAACTAATAGAAAAAAGGATTGAACGTTTGTAAACATGAATTAAAATGGAAGTAAAATAAAATGTGAAATAGAAAATATAGTGAATGATAATAGAGATATAACAAGATGGCTAAAAACATGCAAAGAAAAAAGAAAAGGATTTCAAAGGCTATAAAACTACATATTTGGTGAGAAACAATGGTAACGACGTAAAAGAAGGGAAAACCAATTGTCCTCAAGAAAGCATAAAGAAAAATGTTGTTTTCTTCAAAAAAAAACCCAGATTAAAAAAACGAACGAAAATCCCGTTAAGAAAAGTAACCAAGGTATCCACGAGCAAGAAGAAGTGAAGGGAGAAGAAGGATTGAAAAAACAGGGAAGCGGAGCTGGGGAAAAGAGAGAAGAAAGAAATAAAGAGAGAAAGAGAAAGAGGAGGATAGCAACTAATAATTGAACGAGAAGAGTATAAGAAAAAAAAAAACCCAGAGCTGATGGGAAAAAAAATCTGACGAAACTGAACTAAATTTCTGGGATCGAGTTGAAGTAAATTCAGGGTTTTTTTTAAATGAAGGGAATTTTTTCTTTTTTCTCCGGAAAACTTACCACTGTCGAAGAACAATCTTCATATTGATCGATGGCCGTGTTGGTTGGATTCACATTTTTCGAACGTATCCGTGGAATTGGACCCGTATATGGTCCACGCATTAAATGTTCACCGGGACGTCGTTGATAGCGTAACTGTAAGCCGATCATCATTGTGTTAGATGGTCATATACGGTCACAACACACACACCACGTTACGTTACGCGGCTATTCAGGTGTGTGTGCGCGGTAAGCACCGTAACGGAATACTGTGCTGCTGCTGCTTGTCGTATTCGTGCGTGCGACGATTAATAGGGTCAACTAGAGGCGCCGGGACACAGCTTCGAGCGACGAATGTTTGTTATTAATAGAAAACGATGATGAATAGAAGTATGAAAATGAGGGGAAAAAAAAGAAGAAAAGAGAAATTGCTTACATTCCCATCCATGTTCAAATTTGTCGCCTGGATACTGTTATTGGTGGCGCTCGTATGCGGTCCACAATACCCATTTGGTTCGTTTGGCATCTGCATGAATATGTGAATATTTTCGAATGATATGGAACGAGGCACATGGGATCCAGAAGCACCAGCCGTGGGGGGACAACGACAAAGTTCAGGTGCGGATCTGGGAATCCATGTGGGAATATTTGGAAGTGATGCTGTCATCGATGATGGTTAGCTGGGAGAGGAGGAGGGTGGAGAGGGGCGAAAAAGGAAGTTATAGGATTTGTGGAACGGTCGGTTGAGCAGTCCGCGGCCGGTTATAATCAAACGAAATATGGACACAGCTCGATTGATATTTACAATTTGCACGATTCGTTTTTCATGAGTACATCGATGTGAATACGATTCAATTTGAATAGGCATCAAATACGGATATACTGGATGCGGATAGCGAACATATCAGCTGCGAAGATTCAAAATTGAGGTTCCTGCATGATCCTAGAAGGAGGAGAAAGCCGAGGACTCTACTTGAAATGTTCTTTTCTTACTTCAGGATATCATACAAATTTAACTCAAACATATTCTCAAATTCTCAAATTTTTCCATTTTCTCTCTGTTCTCTATTTTTTCTTCTTTTCTTTTCTTTCTTTCTTTTTCTCTATTCTCTATTTTCTCTATTCTCAAATTTTCGTATGGGACCTTTCTTGCTTGCTTAGCTGCTTGTCGTTTTGTCTCTCTCTCTCTCTGTCTTTTATGTCTTTCCCTAAGATCTGGATGTGTTAATCCCTTCCTTCCTTCATTACTTTGGATTATTCTAATATTTCCTATCATTCCAGGAAATCTATGTACTGAGGCTGCTTATTGGGACCCGGAATTCACTCGCAGTTTCAATCAGAATTTTAATATGACAATTAATTTAAAAATTGATTTGTTTGAGCTCTAGCCAAGATTGGCATTGATATTTATTGACAGCTAACGTTTCGGCGTTTTCGTTATATTTTATGTTCGTAAAATATAAGTAAATATTCGTCATATTTATATTCGCGTCGTATTTATTATATTTATTTATTTATTTATTTATTTATTTATTCATTCATCCACGTTCACGTACACCAGTTGTACACCAAAAAGGATGAAAATATGAAGTATGTAAATAAAATAAATGTACAAAATACAAATGAAATGTAAAAATATACAATTCCACATAATTCTCAAATGGAATAGGCTTTTATTTTAACGTTTTCCTGGGATAGAAAACCCATATCGATGCTATCGCTCAATGTGGTTCTGTGAGTGTAAACCGTACCCAGTCCGGTCGCTAGGTTTGCGGTTGGAAGCCCCTGAGGACTTTTGGGAAAACTTTTTTAAAAAATACCTATATATTTTCTCTATCTACGAAGACTTATTGGTAAATTAATTAGCAAAAATCTACTTGAAAAAGAAAAACAATCTAAAAAATTAATTCAATTAACAAAAACATTTAAAAAATATCCGGTTCTATTAAAAAAACGATAAAAAAATAGTGAAAAATACTTTGAAAACAGTGATCTACAGCTTATATAACGATAAGAGCGGCAGGGAGTTGGGGTCATTGGCTAAGGGTCAACCAACCCTTTTGGACTGGCCACGCTCGGATTTCGCCGAGAAATCCAAAATGACGATGCTGGATCTTCTCATCGCCCACTACGATGATGTTCATTGAATCGAACCATCCGATTCTCGACCTGTTTCTTCAACCGCTACAGGGTGTGACGTGGTGGCGAACAGTTGACATCGGCTATACTATCCATACATATACTCACAACCTTGAAGGCATCACCCCACGAATCTGAGGTGGTGCGGGTTTCAGGTGGGTTATGCCTGTACGGGGTCGTAGATTATGAGGAGGGTGATTCCGTTCATTTCTTCCTAATTGCCGTAGAAAACGGCCCGGAAGATACGGCTTCGAGCGTTCCGGCGCGCTTTCTACAAGGAGTTCGATTGGAGCGCTCCAGCTCTGTGCGGCACCACACCTTCCGGGCTGTTTTTTACGGCAATTAGGAAGGAATCATACCCCTCTCCATAATCTACGATCTCGTATACGAATACTCCACCTGAAATCCGTACCACCTCAGATTCGTGGGCCTTTAAATGAGTCCAGACTGCCGAGGTTTCTGCTGTCTCCAGACTGGTTTTTTTTTGTTTTGGAATAAACGAAATAGAACATGACCAAGTCATCCTGTACGCCAAAAAGATTTGCTTTACTAAGATCTTAAAAAATACACCTTTAGAGAGGTGCTAAAGTCTGGAATTGATGGACGGAGCGGCATTTGTTTTTCCATAAAAGTAAACATGGGGATTCTATTGCATGTGTAGCAGAGTCAGAACGACATGGAGCCGCGGTGCAGATGCGTAAGCGGTTGCGCTCTATGCGCTGCGGTGAAGCATAACGGTTGGACCACTGCTATCACCGTTCATTGGTGCAGTTCGCGATGGTCCCACCTCGATTCCAACCGCTGCGCTCCACCGCACCGCTTCGAGCGCAATTGCTACGCAGCTGCGTCGTGCTTCGTGTCGTTTTGATCCGATTATGGATTGTTTATGAGTGAGAAACTCCAGAAAAATCCAGTCAAATTATCTAATTAATTATTAATTATTATTTGAATCCTAATTTCGGAAACAAGTGCGGATAGAGAACATCTGAGCAGAGTCCAGGCTTACTGGTTTTTCGAGTTTCACTAGTTTCGAGCTCGCTGGTCGTATTTCAGTTCAATACCCAGCAATCAGGCAGAGAGAACTGGATGGGGGTCCCGCCGCGCAAACGTTTACGGTACACACGTCGTACCCAGGCACGCCACAATGGAACGCAACGTGGCCGGCTCGGATTGTCCTACTTTACGACAAGCTTTAGGAGAGTACAGAGAAATTAAGCGAACGAACATTGTTTGCAGAGAAAATAATGTCGGATTGTACATAAAATTGCAGCTGAACATACAGAAGCTATTGAACGAGAGAAAAAATTTAGGGTAAGTGATTTTTTTCTCATTTGTTCGTGCGAATGAAAACACAACGACAAAGGGCATATAGGGTTCTTTTCGCACTTATTTATTTATTTATTTACTTATGTATATGTGATTTATTTGAAATAATCGCATGAAAAGCGGTAGTTTCTAATAAATTTTGTATTAATCGTAGGTTATCAGAGTGATTAAATAATTTTTGAACTGTAGGTGATATTTGTAGGCTAGTAATAATGCATCATAGACTTCTGAGCACTCAATGTAGCGCTGAGTAGGAAATTGGTGCAAGATGAACATAATTATGAATGGTACAAATATAATATATATAAGAGTTCCAAGTCAAAAATGGGTAAGAAAGACAGGTTTAAAGAAAAGGCAATCTTTTTCAGCTACGATGCTTCCTTGGAGGGCATGGATATGATCATATGGGCGGAGCGATGTCGTTTTTGCGGCGTGGTCACACATATGAGGTGTATAGGTACAATTTCTTCCTTTTTTTAGATAACTCATTCGATAAAAAGTTATACCTCATGCAAGAGTCTAAAAGAGAAGCGAACAAAATAAATGGGAAGAATGAATGCATAAAAGAAATTATCAGAAATAACTGGACAAGAATATTCAGGATATCCGATATAATGGGCAGAAATTCTTTAATAAGGGGAGGATTCTTTGACAAGTTTTGGAAAAATTTCCATGAAATGGCACCAAAATCAATTTGATAACAGACGCAGCGCCTAGCGGCAGTTCCACTCCCGAAACGGTTCCAGTCCAAATTTCAGCCAGAAATGACGTATAGCTCACTTTCTAGTAGTTCTATCGAGTAAAAAAGTACGCTTTCACTGAGAACAGCGTGACATTTTCCACAGTAACAGTCGCATTCGCTGAAATAAAGGACTTTGAACATGAGCGCATTCTTTATTCACCCTGATTTTCCCGATCTGGGCCTATATATTTTCGTCTTGAAGGAATAAAAACACGAAAAATTTGGTTTCGAAGAGAATAAAAAAACTTGTGTGGAAATCGAACGAACAGATACGTTTTTAACGTCAAACGTCAACGTTTAACGAACATCCAGAAACTACGAATTGTAACCTACGTATCACTTTCAGGTAGGTGAAAATTTTTCTCTAAGAATTTGAAGGTGAAGTTTTGCAGTCGTGATCGAATAGATTTCAATTGCATCTGATAGAAAATCACCTAAATTTTCAAGCGATGCTCGTATTCCACAAAAAATAATAGTGATAAAAAAATAGAATAATAATAACAATAACAATAACAATAAATAATAATAATAATAATAATAATAATAATAATAATAATAATAACGTATTCCACGCTATCAGCAAAATGGGAGACAAAAAGCCTCTTAGCATCTCCTCGGCCCTCTTTTTTTTCTGAATTTTGCAACTAATAAGAATTTCATCGAAAGCATCGCAAAAAAATCAGCAAAATCGAAATTTTTGAGTAAAACAGAAGCGAATCTCAGCAAAAAAGAAGAAGAAAAAAAAACGGAAGAAGGAAGCATCTCCTCGGTCCTCTTTTTTTTTCTGAATTTTACAACTAATAAGAATTTCATCGAAAGCATCGCAAAAAATCAGCAAGATCGAAATTTTTGAGTAAAACAGAAGCAAATCTCGGCAAAAAAGAAGAAAAAAAAACAGAAGAAGAATGAGAGAATGAATGAGAGAATGAGGAGTGAGATGAAGATATGTTGAAATGAATAATAAATGACTTAATTGATCATTTAAAATCACGAAAAAGCGGTTTTTTTTTCTTCCAAATTAGTAAAACCATTTGATAGATCTTTTTTAATCCCTCCCTAAGATCTACGAGTAAAAATATAAACACGGATTTTAAAGGCCCTAGGAGTGAAGCGTTTGAAACAATGACAAACACCGCCACGATAACGTCGTCCCTAAATTGTTTTTATGAATATTCTAACAACTAACAATGAGAAATGTTGTTTGTTTTGTTTAGCGGAATGACTGGGAAGCGCTGCGCTGCCCGAGAAATATACACATAGAAGTCCATTGAATGATTTTTTCGGCAAAAAAGCAATATACAGTAAAATATACAGTATACATACAGTAACAAAGCTACCGCCTAAGCGCAGCGTCGTGCGTAGTACGTAAAATATTCACTACGAATGTTGAAAAAGTGGCGATGATCCGTGGCGAATCGGCATGACAAACATGGATGCGACGAGTTGTTGGTACGGCCCGAATAGGATCAGGGACAACGTGAACCGGACACATTTGCATAACCGCGAGCGATGAGTAACGGTAAAGTGTGCTGTATGGGAAGAATTATGGAAGAGCGACGAAAAAAGAGAGTTAAAGAAAAAAAGAACGGAAAGAAAATGCTAACACGAAAGAAAAGAGAGTAAAGAAAAAACGGAAAGAAAATGTTGACACGGAAAATTTTTTCATAAAATTTACATATTTATTGCAAAATTTTTATATTTTTACAAAAAATTTATTTTCTACACAGGAAAATACCTATGCAGGTGTTTACCTTTAGCTACTTCTTTACTTTTTCTTTTTTTGACTTCATGGATTTAGAAAGGATTCTTTCTCGGAAATAATTAGAAGATTTAAGACTGTTAAAACTTTAGAAAAAAAAATGAAGAAAGAAGGAAAAGAAAATGGATCAAGGTGGGAATAAAGCCTAGAATTTTTTCTGATGTAGTAATGCTTGGGTTTCTTTTTTCCTTTCTTTTCTTAGGTTCAAAGTTATTGTGATTACGCTTCCGAAATGTAAGAAAAATTCTGAAAAGTTTACCAACAAAAAACTAAAAAAAAAACAACAAAAACATCAGAAAAAGAGAAGAGGAAAGCGCACATACTGCCTTACCATTTTTAAAATATCATTTCTTTTTATTTCTTCATTTTCAAAAATGTCGTCCTCTCTTTTTTTCCTTCCATAGAACAATCGTTCCTATCTACTTGATCAATTAATTAGTCACAGTGTCGTTGGAGACGGGTCTTTTATGCTTTCTTATCTTTCAAAATGGTCTGGAACCGTTAATGCTACGAAATTAACGTGAAGTGAATAGATGAAAAAGGTCCCATACGTGATGTAGATTGTTCCTTCTCTTTTGCTGTAACCTACATACAAAACGGCCATAATTAAAATAGTAAGAAAAAAAATATTAAAACTACTAGTAGCAATAATAATGCAACAATAATAATAACATAACAGTAATAACAGTAACATGACAGTAAGAATAGTGATAATAAATAGTAATGATAATAAAATGAAGTTATACTCACTGAACGTTGCGTGCTAACAAAATTTTCAAATTGAACGAGTAAACAATGACAACTTGTGAAAGTTTTTTTTTTCACGAGAAAAAAGAAAAAATTTCCTAACAAATTCAGCACTAAACACTTCGTAACGAGTTAAATTTTGTAATTAATTTAGTGTTTGTTGAGAAAAAAAAAACCCGACTGACGCCAATAAAATAATATTTTTGGTTGAACTTGTGTATTTAAGTGCTGTTACAGTGCAAAATGTTGAAAACCGTATCCCAGACATGGTTTTCTTTTCTTTTTGAGTTTTTTTTTCCCAAGGAGAATTTACTTAATTGTGTCAAAATAACCTAAAAAACGGTACCAGTTGCGTGGGCGGCTGCGTTTGCAAAGCACGGAAGTGCACGTAAGTGTTGCGATCAATGTGGGACCCGCTCTTGCTGCAATTCGGAGTTGGAGTTCGGGGCGAGTAAGGGTCCCATTTTGAGGGTTACTGCTTTCGCAACTGCACCTGGTTTCAAATTGGTTCAACAACAGGCAGAAATGTGTATGTTGAGGGCTTCAGTAGAAGTAGTGGGTCCCGCAACAACTTGCAGTATCGACATGATCTTTATCTTTTCTTTTCCAGTTCAAATTTTTCGTGCGATACAGATTGTTATCAGTTGGAACCTCTAAAACATAAATTTTGTGCACAATTGATTTAAAAAATCATCAAAAATTATTAGTTAAATATTAAAATTAAATTTACTAAAAAGTGTACCAGTTCTCAAAATTATATGCGTCTCAGAGTAATATTAAGAAGTGGGGCACTTTTAAGAAATTGACGTGGAAAAATAGAGATAATAGATTTATCCTGGAGTGTTTGCGTACTTTAAGTTTTTTTTCTACTAATGTTGAAATATAATATCCATCTATTTCGAGAGATAAGTGAAAAAAATCCACGATTAACTACAGTCTAAAGCAGAATCCCATAATTTCAAGTTTGCATAGTTTCAAAGGAAAAAAATCTTTTGATTCCTGTGCTTCTTTTTGATTCGTGAGTCACCGGTGGGTCACGGCACTCGTCGTGCCCAGAATGGGTGACCCATCGGTGGATCGCAGCAATTATTACTGGATTATAGAGCTCTACTGAATTCTTACGTTCGGCTTCATACTGTTTTTAGAAGTCTATGGATCCGAGGGTTCAGGATTTTGATTTCTCTGCTCTAAACCTCCAAATACCTCCTATAACTGTCGGTTCGCTGCTCTCAGCTCGTTTTTTTTTGCATATTTTCCTGAAATTTCTAGTCGGGAGACTCCTTCGCATGTGTTTCAGCGACTAATCGCAGAAATCTGCTTCTGGATCTAAAAATGGATATCACCTGAGATTGTATGGCTCGTTCGTTTGTTTATGTTTATGTTTGCCCTACGGATGTTGTTGGTTGCACAACCACGTAGTATACGAGCAGTTCTACAGCTTACACAACTAACTAGGAAGCATGATATCATTGGTTATCGATCGATTCTGCCGTTCTATCTTCATTACATCAGAAATGTTTCATATACACATTTTTTACCAACTAAATCGTATCCTTTTATCCTATGATACTTTCTATTATTTATTTGCGAAGACCATAATGCAGTAAATAAACAATAAAATAAATGAATAAGGTTATATTGAGCCAAAGCGTCTTCCGTATTATTCTTGCCTCAAAGATCATGTGATCTACAGTACACGTGATCTACAATAAATTTGCTAGAAATAGTTGCTGTCAATTATAATTACAAATATATTACTGTATTACTATAAGTAATTATAAAATTAGAATACAATAAAATTCTAAATTAGTTAAATAAAAATAAAAAATTTTAAAAAATTTTAAATTAAAAAAACTAAAAATTAATTAAATAAAAAATACACTTAAATCATTATGATCTTCTTATCGGAAATATATCATATGAAGACAATTTAGGATTGATTAAATGTGGACTTAAATCCGTAAAAGAGGAGTTCCTGTAGGGTCCGAGGTCGTGCCGACTAAACAAAGTGCACAGCGTTTTATCATCGCCTGACTCATACGTACATACATACGTATCACGTTCACCAAGGAGGTCACGACAAGACCACTCATCGGAACTCATCGGTACCAAAATTATGGAGACTGTAGTCATCGATTGTGTGTGTGTGTATTTAGCGAAATGAATGAATCACACTGATTTATATATGTATGTACGTAGATGTGATGGTTGTAGTGATAATATGTATAATTTAGTTCGAGAATTCTACAATGTTAGGTCTAATTCGGGGAAAAATATAAAATATTGCAAAGAAAATAATTTTAAAAAATATTGCAAATATTAGAAATACAATTTACAAAGGTAAATATGGAGATAAGAATTTTTGATAGTAACAGATAATGTGGAAATAAAATTTTTAATAGAAGCAGATAATGTTAGTGTTACATTATCTGTTACTATTAAAAATGTTTATTTTTACATCATTCACTTATATTTTGTCTTAAATAATTAAAATAAAATAAAACCTAAATTAAATTTAGAGATTAATTATTAAATTAAACTAAATAACTCTAAATTAAATTTAAATCTTTAGATTTCTTAAATCTCCACGTTAGTTTTTACTTTGTTAAATGCGTTTATCTTATCATTTCGTATATATGCAAGCAATGAAATATTCTTAGAAATTCGTCACCGATCCAAAAAAAAACAGTAGTTCGAATGCTCGACACTTTCGAATAATGCCACACTCGAGGCGATATTCGATTCGACTTAGCCATCCACGAATAATCGAATTCTAAGCTGTATTCGATCAAATATGATGTGGAGCAAATTTACACTTCTCAAGAAAACCTTAATCCATAGAATCGATGAGTTGTGCGCAAGTTACCGTATCCATGATCATACGACGTGGCTCACGTGACTTTCTGGATCATTCGATTGTCGACAACGGTTCGATCACAAGATGTCCAACTTCTTTCTTCTTCCCAGGAATTCTTTTTCCAGAAATTTTCCCTTTCTAGTCCTCTTTTCTCCTCCGATGTTCATGTCATCATCTATTTCCACTTTATGAGCTTTATTTTGTGTATTCCTTCCTATTAGTAGGACGATATTTCAATGATAGTAGGAAAAAAATGGTAGAAAATAAGTGAATTTTAAAGTGGGACCAATCTTGACCCACCGGTGAGTCACGCAGTGGCTAGCTAAGAACTTCATGATCGTTTCAACTCTCTCTGTTTTTGAAATGCATCCATTGAGGTTTTACGTTCCACTGAATGGTAATCCAAATAATCGATTACGGCCAAACTGCAACCCCTTCACTTTGGCAGAAGAGGAATTTCTCGGGAATTTCCAGCATTTCTACTGTGATCAACAAGTTTAGGAATATTTTATTAGCAAATTCAATGATAAAACATCAAAAAACGAGGAAAAAATCGATAAATTTCGAGTTGGATGGTTTAAAAAAGAGGTCCGAGTTGGAGTTATTGGATGAAAAAAGAGGTCTGTCGCATATGATGGATTTAAAGGTCGGGATCAAACATCAGTAAAAAAAAACTTCATTGAAAACCGTACGATGACAAATATCTCCAATTTTCCCGTGGCGATTTCTTGCCTATGGCGTTGCTATAAAATTTTCCGGAGTGAAATTTCTGTGGCTATCTCCGAATTCTTCAGGAAATTCTTCGGAAAAATTGTATTCTTCGCCGCCAACTCTTGAGTGGAATCGAGGTTATTCACTTCTCATCAAATTTCATTCGACAGAAATTCGAATGAATCATTCATTCATTCGTGTGGCTAATAAGATCCGAGATCACGTCCACATTCGTTGTAATCCTTCGAAATAGAGTACTGTCGTTCTACTTGCGTCATCGTGAACATAATTCGTTTTCGTTGCGATTCGTTTCGAGAATATACCGGCAAGCCTTGGTTGTCGAATAATAAGTAGTGCAGGTGTGAGAAAAACACTTAGCGCCAATGACTGGAATATGTAGTTATCAGTTATGTAATGAAACTGTACTGTTCCATGGGAAAAAATCCAGGAAAAAACTAAAAATAGACAAAAAAAACCCACTCACAATATTATACATATGGGCAAGCATTCGTAGCAGAAATGCTCCCAGCGATAATCCCACGTAGTATGTGTAGATCCGGAAAGCGAATTGACAGAATCGTGTGATGAATAGCAGAATACAAACGGGTGAGATCAGCCGTACAGCGTTCAAATTTTCCCGACATTGATAGCTTTTCGATAGTGCATGATCGGAACCGGTCAGATATCGTTTAGAAAGATATTGAGTGATTCGAAAAAACTGAACGATGTCGTTTTTTTCCCCCGCGAAAATACAGAAAAAGCAACGATTTTGATATTTCTTTTATCAAATGAATATGTTTTTTTTCTTGATATTTCTTTTATATTTCTTATTTCTATTTTATATATATATATATTATTTTGATATTTCTTTTATATTTTATTTATTTATTTTATTTATTTTTTTTATATTATTTTGATATTTTTGACATGTATTTTGGTACTTCTTTTATCAAATAAATATTCCAGCAAAAAAAAAATAATGCGACACAAAAAGAGATAAATTTCTTTTCATTCCATTTCATTTCTTTTTCAATACCCCCAAAAACTCCGCCAAAAGTTCCCCAGTAATGAGAAATTTTGCTACAGAAAGAAGGGGACAGCGCAAGATGCGATCGGCTTTGTCGCGACTTGCGGTATGCATAATCGCGGGATGCGGCAGGGATAGTCGCGGTCTGCGGCAAGCGTAATCGCGTCTATGCGGAAGTACTTCTCATAAATACCTAATGAATACGTAATAAGGAATAAGGGATGAAAAATATGTACCTTCTGTAACTCCGCCAAAAATTCAGAATAATGCAAAATGTTGCTACAGAAAGGGTGGGACAGCGCGGGTTGCGCAGGCTTCATTGCGACACGCTTCGTCGCGACTTGCGGCAGGGATCGTCGCGACTTCCACCAGGGATCATCGCGACTTGCGGTGGGCATAGTCGCAGTTTGCGACAAGCATAATATAGTAATAATAATAATATATAATGTATAATAATATAAGCATAATATAATAATAGTATAATATAATATAATATAATATAATAATAGTAGCATAATAATTGTTCACAAGCGCTATGGATTGAGGGATATGAACCGCTTTGAGTGCACAAACTGAAAACTCACCAAGAATCCCGTAAGATTCGTCACTATCATTGCATATCCTATGTACATAAGTGTATGTGAGCGTACTTCTTGATAAACATCCCCGTGAGCAATAAATAATTCATATGAAGAACCGTATAAGGCAATCATCTGTAGAGTTAAAAAGAAAACAAGCGCTATCAAATCGAATAAAAATAAATATCGATCGAATATTGGAAACGTACCAATACGACGATAAGAATAATCTGATGAACTGTCAAAGCGAACATATGCTCATAACGTCGGATATACATGGTGGCGATAAGACGTTCGATTGAGATCAAAAATGCGGTGCAATCGATTTGTAGGATTGCGATCAGTTGACCGGTACGACATACGTTATCGACTGATAGAATCCAATCCACCTGATATTCGCGACCTAAATTCGATCAATCGATCAATCGTTCCGAATAGTGGTAATCATTTCACAAACTGCAAGTGAATAGAAAAAAAAATGAGAAAAAAAATCGATTCAGGTCAGAAAATTTCGGTCATTTTGATCTTTTAGCCCCTTAAATTTTTCCAATTGCTCTCACGACTAGTTAATAGTTCAATAATTCAATCGCTAATCAATAATCCTATCATTCAATAAGATAAGAATGGGAAATGTCCAGTAATAAGGACACAAATATGTAGTCTGTTTCATCCAGCTGCACAGTTTTAAGGAGATCGTTGCCTTTCTAACAGAGATTCCGTATCGCTCGGATTTCTTCGTGTTGAACAGTAAAAAAACAAAAAAACAAATCCACAGACATAAAAATATCGCTGAATTTTCGAGTAGGATGTGTTTCTAACAAGGAAAGTCAGAATATCAACGAGAATCAGCTCATCTATGGCAACACTACTGCCATCCGTCTACTCAACTCCAAAAACAACATTATTGAATAGTGGATCGGAGCGAATTTTGAGGATTTTCTCGAGGATCGAGAAAGTGTTGAGTTTTGCAATCATTGAATGATGAAGATTAGCACGAGGTTTCGTAGTGCTCGGATTTCCCTGCATTAAATAATGTTAGCCACAAGATACGGATTTTTCATTATTGTTTCCTTGTTTTGTTTTTCTTTTTTTTGTTTTCATTTTTTTTCTGAAAACACGGTAATTGAACAGAGAGAGAGGAATGGAGATAGAGAAAGAAAAAGAGAGGAAGGCAGAAAGAGGAGGAAAAAGTGGAGAAATATATTAGTTCATCATTACCTGCTGTTTTACATCTTTACTCGAACTACATCCATACGTTTCACTCTCTATCCTCTATATTTTTAGAAAAAAAGGATATAATTAGGTGTTTTTCGAAATATACGCACTAGAGTAGGCATATGTTCCTCGCCACATGTTTCCACACTCGACGAACTACCTCAAATCTTAGCCGCCCCCTTTTTTTTCTGGATCTGGAGGGAATAGACTTGCTGCCCGAGCTTTGGGGCGATAGACGGGAATGGTGCATACCTCTTTTCTCCGCGCCCTGCGCTCCTTTCAAAAAAAAATAATTTTAAATATAACAAAAAATAAAACAAATTACATCAAATGTGAATATAACTACAAAATATTCACAAAAAAAAATCGTGGCAAAAAATTTTTGTATCAATCTAACAATTTGCATTTATTTTTGCTTTATCCTGGTAAAATAAAGAGAAAAATTAAGGTGAAATAAGACACTATGTAAATAAATGAAAGAGCAGAATAAAAATAAAATACGTGATAGAAGTACTCGATAACTATGTAGAGATATACACTATTAGAAAAGTCCAAAAAAAAAAAATCGGTATTATATGTCTCAACGATAGCGAAATCACTGTTCTTGTTCTACACTTTCTGGGATTAACCTCTATATCCATGTCGTCGAAAATTATAAGCAAATTACGATCCTTCCGAACAAATCAGTATCTTCGTAAGTGAAATCTCTGTGCTAATTCAAGCTTTTCACCGTATTTTTCCCTTAATTAAGATCTCATTTGATTCCGTTCCGTTCGATGAAATGAGTTTATTACCACCAACTCTATGTTAATCACTGTCCACACGAAGTGCCTCGTGAGGAGAAAAAAATGAGTTCGGCGCCTAATTTGAGCCTTAAAGAAATGTAATTGCTCGTTGCACAGCTAGCAATCAAATCGAGTCACATTTGAGCGGAAATCAAAAAGGCGACACGATTTCCTATGGCCTAGGTGACACTAAAAAAATTCAGTAAATAGCTGAGATCAGATGTTCGGGTTGCTTAGTAAAGAGCAGTCCAGACATTTGATCTCAGCTATTTACTGAATTTTTTCTTCACAAAAAAACCCCCCGACAATTGGTAAAAAAAAATCGACGTATGAAAATGTGTTGTTACAATTAGTTTTTAGTGTTTTTTTTTATGGTAGGAAACTGAAAAATGCAAAAATCTTCCAGATCTTCCCATCTTTTCACATCTTTTCTGACAATCAGCAGTTATTATGGAAGATATATAGCTGCAGTTTATAGAGGTAAATATAAAAATGGTAAATTTTCGATAGTAACAAATATTTGAAAAATATTCCTTACCTAGAAGTAATCGAACTGGTACCATAAAAGTTCGAAAAATAGAATTTATAAGCATACCGACGCACATGAAATTCATGAGAATCCTGAAACCGAGAAGAAGAAATCCTGGAATCAATTTCTCATATTCATAGATTCCCATTGGAACAGAAACCGATAGCTCTTTTTTTTACTTTGGTGAAAGTCTCACAATATTTTCAGAAACCTGAATGTTCGTTATTACGTAGTTCCTTAGTCGTATTCACAATTCAAAATTTTTTTGAATAATTGAAATTATTTTGCTTTTAATGGTGTTACGATATAGTGTAACGGTTAAAGGTTCCGCTTACTGCACAATCGATCGGAGGTTCGAATCCGCCCTAGTGCTCACCAAGCCCGTCATCCCTCCGGGGTCGATAAATTGGCACCAAATTTGTCTAGGAGGATAAAAACACTCAGCTGGGTCCCGCAAGTCATTGTACGGGGCCAGTTACACGTTCGTAAACCTCAAACGATTCTGAATTGAAGTGAACATGGGGGCGCAGGTCCCAAGCGGATTGATTAACGCTCAACGAAACTTTACCCAAATTTAACTTTAATAGAGTTACGCTAGTTAGGTAGTAGTAGTAGTGCCAAGGAATTAATGCGCCCAATGTACAATTTGTTGTTGTTGATGTTGTTGTTGTGGTTGCAAATATCAACAACACCAGTATGAACGACGTACTGTACCCTGTTAATTGTACGTTTAGAATTCTCCCTTTAGCATTGTAAAATATTCCGGCGTAGATCTTAGCTGTAAATTTTAGGAATAATACGTCTAGGACAGCATTAATCAACTATTTCTGTTGATTAATGCTGTTTCCTGAGAAAAAAGTATACCCTAGGTAATTGTGAGTATGAAATTAAGGATATCGTAAATCTCTCCACAGTAGTACTCACTCATTAAAGAAATAGGTTTATAGGAAATGATACGTGAGGACAGAGTGGTAAATTATTACTAAGTAACTAACTAGTGCAGACGTAAGCAACAGCAGAGAGGACATATGAAGGATAATGATCAATCCGCTTGAGACCATCGTCACTTCAATTCAGGATCGTTTGAGGTTCACGAACGTGTAATTGATTTCTAGAATTGAGGCTAGCCGATGCGTTCATTCAGTGTTTTTATCCTCCTGGACAAGTCTGATAGCAGTTTATCGATCCCTGAGTGATGAAAAGCTTGATTGGCACCGAAGCGGACTCGAACCCTTGATTGATCGTACAGCAGTAGCGAGATCTCTTACCCACTGCGCTATACCCGTCCCCCGACAGGAACTATCATTCAATGAATAAAAAGCGTTTAATCGGTCAACAATAACCCTATTAACCTTTTTTTTAATGAAATGATGCTTGTTGAACTGTTTGATGCTTGAACGGCCTAGGGCGGTTTCAAACCATCGCCCGTAAAAACGCAGTCAAAGCTCTTACCAACTGCGCTAGAACCGTCGATGGAGTTATAATCAGTTTATAAATTGGTCAAAAAAAAATAAGGACATACCTTAGCATGCTATGAAAACGACGATTCATTCGAGAAATCACCAAATACGTGGTCATAAGGAAAAGTGACGATAATAGAAAAAGTAATTCCAAAGCGTAAGCGAACGCGTTCAACAATATCATATCGCTGCCAAGATTTTGTGAGAAACGAATCGTTTCAGCTGTTGCATTGAAGCCGGCCTAAAACAATTATTTTATTTATTTTTCTACTATTTATACGTATTTTTACTTATTATTTGCACATATTTTGTAAACCTTACAAACAATAAGGATCTATTGGCTGAAGATAATCTCTTTTTTTTTTGAGTCTAATTCTAAGATAAAGTTGAAATATTTGTGTGCATACGAAGATTTCCCATGATCACAGAAAACCCGTACAAAAAACTGAAATCAGCGGCACTTATGCCGGCTCACGTGACCGAAACACGCTCGCCAAAACTTTTAAAGAATACTTGTTTAATATTTAATATTTATCACTTTATATTTAGTATTGTACTATATGTTATGGTACATGGTAGATGCACTAGTTCAAAATAAATACAACGCGCTTTTCAAGAGGAATCTAATTTTTTTAGCCAGCCTAGAAACGTAGAACGTATATTTTAGTAGAAATGATTTCCATCGCTTTTTACAACCGCCATTTATTTTTCCACTACGGTATATAGACGTCACCAATCGTGTTCAACCGGGCGGGTGCGTACGTACGCGACGCTGCCGCAACGCACCGCCCCTGCCGTAGTCGTAATTAAAAGGGCTGAACACATCCTGCCATGTTCATTGTTCCACGGCAAATCGATTCAGCGAAAACAAAATGTTTACTTTTGACCTTGTGAATAATTCCTTTTTCTCTTTTCTTCGTATTCCTGATAGGAAATAATGAAGAGGATAATATCAGAGATGTGCCAATCGAACTCTGTAAACTACCACTTCCAGGAGGCACGACATCTATCCACTTATAAAAAATGCTAAGAAATCTTAGTAAGAAAAAATACAAAGCGAACACAAAAGCAGTGCATTTTTTTTCTCAACCGAGCGTGACTGAATATTCCAGTGCAAGTTTAGAGACACATTAGTTTCTTTCCTGCGGAACAATTACAGAAATCTCCTTATAAAAACAAAGAAAAACAAGATCTCTTACCATTTTGACTAGGTCCTTGATGGAAATGTAGATCAAGGTGTAGTTCTGTTGGGCGTAAATGAATCTCAGCTGTACCACTACCTGAAAATGTATGCAACGAGCCATTGCTGCGTAATTGTAGCGTTACGGCTAGAAAAAGCGGCTTGAAATAGTCTGATGGAATCCGAATCGCTTGATAATCCTAAAAAAAGAATGAATGAAGTGTGTCAGGGGTTAATCAATATGTTTGGGACCCGCCACCACGTCCACCTCAATTTAGAATCGTTTGAAGTATACGAACTCGTGTCTACCCTATACAATGACTTGTGGGCGCTACCTGACGATTTACCCCTCTCAGACTAGTTTGATGCCAAGTTATTGACCTCGAAGAGATCGAAGGCTTGGTTGGCACTAGGGCAGAATCGAACCTTCGATCGATCAGATGGCAGTCATACCGGGAGTTGGTGATCTTAATAACGATAGTTTTTCAGAGTTTATAGGTAGGAACTTTCTATGCACTGTGTTAGGAGAGAATGAAATAAACAGAATGAATAGGGTTAGATTGACTACGTTTAATAATTATCGACATATTTCACCAATAGCAAAGTTGTCAGTGGTAGGTGTGGTGTAGCGGTTGGAGGTTCTGCTTCCTGCACGATCGATCGGAGGTTCGAATCCGCCCTAGCGCCAACCAAGCCTTTCATCCCTCCGGGGTTGATAAATTGGTACCAGACTTGTCTGGGAGGATAAAAACACTGACTTGACACATCGGCTACCCCCGCAAGCCTTTGTATAGCCCAGTTACACGTTCGTGAATCTCACGCGATTCTGAATTGAAGTGAACGTGGGGGTGCAGGTCTCATGCGGATTGATTAACGCCAGGCACTTTATCTTTTAATAAAGGTGTCCCAAAGCATAGGAGCATGAAAACTGTATCTACAGAAGTGAAAGTGTTGCTATTGACGTAAGTGAAGAAAAATTTCAGTTTTTATTCAATGCTTGAATTGATCGCACACGAAAATAGTCTAATAAACTTGCAATTGTTGTGCTGTTTAAAAACATTCTATTTCTGTAATGCTTTTATTTCATTTAAATGTTCAAGAGGCTACATTAGATGTTCCTAGCTATCAGATCGTAAAAAAAAGGAAATTAATCCAAAAATAATAATAAATTTGGAAAAAAAATGAAAAAGATAGATATGACAAGTGATGGAAAATGAGGTAAATTCTAGTTGGATGTAAAAAAGAATGGAAAAAATTTCTTAGTGAATGAGATACAGTTGAGATGATAAAAATAATTGATTCCTACAAGTCGTAAAGTTGCAAGAATGATCGCTTATGAGTAATCTTAAAAAATCAATAGAAAAATCGATTGAATGAATATATTTTGCTTCCAGAAGTCGCATAATTTATGTCTTAGAGGAAAAAAAATTACGAAAAAAATAAAATATGAATGAAATGCTAAATTTGTTACATGTTGTTCATCATCATGTTCAGCTAATCAGTTAAATCTATTAAAACACTATTATAACACATTTAAGGTTTTTTTTCCAAAACCAAAAGATTTTGATGATCCTGAACTTTGTCGGGAAATAATGGCATTACTTTAACAAAGAGTTCTCATTAATGCACTTATTTAATTCAATCAAAAAAAAAAAACTCAAGAGGAACAAAGAACTTTTCTAGAAGTTTTTATATTTGTGTCACAAAACAAAAATTGTATTAGACAACGGTATACGGTAGGGGACCTAAAAAATGCTACAAAATACAATACTTTGTATAAATTGCTAAATTGCACTTAATGGGAATAATATGGCGGAAAAAAAGCATGGCTCCTACGCCGATGAGTACATTGTCACCCGTCAAGAAATATAAGGTGATTATTTCTCTATAACCGCATCTAATAGATTACAGGTGTTACACATTGTATACTGTATTGTAAATATCGTATAATACTTCCTTAAAGGCATCACCCTACGAATCTGAGATGATGCAGATTTCAGGTGGAGTATTCGTATATGGGATGGGAGACTACGGAGAGGGAGGTGATTCCGTCCATTTCTTGCTAATTGCCGTAAAAAACGGCCCGGAAGATGCGGCGCCGCACAAGACTGGCGCGCTCCAATCGAACCTCTTGTACAAAATGGTGCGCCAAAGCGAATGAAGCCGTATCTTCCGGGCCATTTTTTACGGCAATTAGGAAGAAATGGACGGAATCACCGCCCTCTCCGTAGTCTCCCATCCCACATACGAATACTCCACCTGAAACCTGCACCACCTCAGATTGGTGGGGTGATGCCTTTAATGTAAAACGGGATTTACAACTTTTTTTTCTAAGTAAAACATTTACCACATTTACATTCGGGGAAAAAACTAGTATCCTTTAGTTTTACTCTCAAATCGTGCCTAAAATTAATGAAATGAAAACAATGAAAAAAAAGAAAGTAAAAAAAAATAAAAATGAAAATAAGATGTAGTTGATTTGGATTGAGAAAAAAAAAGAACTTAGTGTCTGCTGCAGGAACGTGAACGACCACGGTCATTTCCAAGAATCAAAAAGTCAATTTTTTAAAATTTGGTTTTCGAGGAAATGTGCCAAAATTTCCTACTGGACACGTTACTTTGATAGTGGAAATATGGAAGAGTTCCAGAATTTTCGATAATTCTACGAATAAACGGTTTATACAAAAGAAAAATGCGAGGAGCAATGATCATTGCTGCATCGCTTCAGAGTTGTATAAGTACAGAGCACGGGGCGATTGGGCGTGGCTTAGCTTTGAGCGGTGAGAGACGAGATTTAGAAGATTTCCTGCGTGGGAGGGATCGGCTGAAACGAACCGCCAGTTACCGAACCTCCCAGCAGAAATTTTACCATGAATTTTTCTAAAACTATGACTAGGAAATAAGATCTCTCAAAAAAATTACACAGGCTGCGATTTAATAAAATGAATAAAAATAATTAAAAAGACACGTAAATCATTAAAAAAATATAAATAATTCCCAAACCATAACCACATTAGGCAATGATTAATCCGTTTTTTTATTTGTTTATTTACTTATTTATTCATTCATTCACATACAGTAGAATCGCTAATTCTTCGACAGAATACGAAAAAGACACGGATTTGTTATCGGATATGTTATTATATATATATATATATATATATATATATATATTATATATCATGATGGATAACGGATGAGAGATGCTACTTTTTAGACGATTTCCTTAAAATCTCTTATTCTTCGAATGTAAGGCTGGATGTTTTTATGGTATTGAGTTTTTTTGACAACTTGGCAAGCTATCTATCTCTGCTTTTTATTTGAGTCTTGTAATTAACGATTCGCGTCTTTTTCGTCTTTTTTTCATAACTCACCCCAGTTTGATCTTCGTTATAAGATCTACACATCAATAGATTCGTGAGCGCGAGCTCTAAAGTGTAACAAGAACTTTCAAAACTTGGAAACTTTTTTCAGAAACCATGGAAACAGTTTCTGAAAAAATTACCTGCAGGTACACTTTAACAAGGCTGACTCCGAGATAATTGCGCGCCAAGGATATATGATTTTTGACGTGAACATATTTTTTTGAAAAGTGAAATGATAGTTACATATTCGTAATCTACATAATATTGCGAACATTTTGATATCTCTCACAGCTATAACTCCATCGCTCTGAAGATTTTGTAAATTTGACTAAAATGACATGTTTGAACTCCAGAAAGGACCGACATTGTTTACCAGCTTAAAAATTGTTTTCTTGCAAAATATGCAAGAAAACTATTTGTTGTAGGAGCACCGTATCTCTTGGTTTTCCAGCTCAACAGGATTCTCTGTTTTTCGCAACTAAAATTACAACTTCAGTATTTTGCATATTTTACTGGGATTTTTGACAGTTCATAAATCGCTGACAAACTAGGCTGGCCATCTGTTGGCACAACCCGATAGAGAACAGTTCTTGTCCTCTGAATTTTTCCGATTTCTTCTTTAATATGTTTCAACTGCGGTCAGTTTTGAACCTGCAAAGGTATAGAATTTTTCATGTGTTTTTACAGAAAGCTCATTTTTTTTTTGGAATTTATTGGAAGTTTCTTCACATATCACGTGGATATGTTTAATCAGGAAGAAGGGATCTACTGAATGGTGGTAATTTCAAAAAATTCTGTATCATTCGAATTTTCATCACAAACTACTTCAGCCTCTATGGGAGGTTATTGTCATCCAGGGACGCCGACCCACCAGATACCTAAGGACACACAGCGAGCTACGGCTCTGTTACCGCATTGATTATTACATTTGAAAAGAATAGAATAACTACAGAAAAAAATGTTCTTTTTACAAAACGAAATTTTTCGAGATAGTCTGCTTTATTTGTGGGAATTGCAAAAAAAATCTTTGCAAACCCTAGAAATTGAGAAAATCTGATAACGATAGTGGGGCTCTGTCTTTTTGAGCTGCTAATCCATGACGCAATTTTGAAAAATATGTTCACGTCAAAAATCATATATCCTTGGGGCGCAATTATCTCGGAGTCAGTCTTGCTGATGTGTACCTGCAGGTAATTTTTTCAGAAACTGTTTCCATTGTTTCTGAAAAAAGTTTCCAAGTTTTGAAAGTTCTTGTTACACTTTAGAGCTCGTGTTCACGAATCTATTGATGTGTAGATCTTATAACGAAGATCAAACTGGGGTGAGTTGTGAAAAAAAAAGACGAAAAAGACGCGAATCCGTGTCTTTTTCGTCTTCTGTCAAAGAATTAGCGACTCTACTGTACACCAATGGTGCACCGAAGGAAAGAAAAAAAAACCACATTTGTCAGAGTCAGAGCAGTTAAAAAAAAAGAATAACCGCAACTTTGTTGTCGGTGGAACATGGCGACGTCTTTTTCGCTGCGGAATAACACGCTAAACAGTCGCGTATTTGATTTTAACTCAGAGTATTAGTTGTTTTTCTTTCTATTGCTTTTTCTATGACACTAACCAGCTGAAATTCTGCCTTGATACCGTGGTTTTCCATGTTCATCCCTCATTAATTCCTCCATAATCTCACCTAGTGTTAGTGTTGCCCGTTTAAGGATGGCAGAGTCAGTGAGCGCTTCCCAGAGTTCGTCCAGAGCTCCTGATCGAATCTCGTCCGTTTTGGATTAAAGGCATCACCCCAGGATTCTGAGGTGGTACGGATTTTAGGTGGATTATTTCTATACGTGATAGTAGATTATGGAGAGGGAGTGCTTTTGTTTGGTTGTCTTCTCAAATTAAACAAAACACAAAGTTATTACAATTCTTTATTCATTTATAATGTTTCATTATCATTCAATTGAAAATCAGAAAAAAATATTTATTTACTTATTTACGATATGGTTGCGTACTCTCACGTCTAAGTATAAACAATTGATGAATAAATATCAAGTAAATATGATATAATAACTATAATAAATGATAATAAATATAATAATGAATAATAATAAATATCAATTATCACTGTATCAGTGCAAACATGGATATTAGGCTTCAAGAAAGAGAGGAAAAAATGATTGGATCATGAAAGGAAGGAGGAAGTGACGAACTGAAATGGAAGGCGATTGACGGTGACTGACCGGGGTTCCCAACGAGGAACAACAGAAGTCACCTGCGTTCGGCAGAATTTGACACGTAGCCGCCGTTAATTAAAAATTGCATGTTAGCTCTAAAAATTTTTAGAAGAAATTTACTCTGATAGGAGATCGTTATCCAGGTGCTGCTGGAACAGATGAGAAATTACGATGCAATTTCTGGATTTTTATTCCCCAAAAACCATGAATAAATAAAAAATCAGTTGTTAGACAGTGGAAATAATTTATTAAAGGATTCAAGGATATTCTTAGAACATGAGATCATAACTACTTCGGAAAAA
Source organism: Necator americanus (assembly GCF_031761385.1). NCBI lineage: Eukaryota > Metazoa > Nematoda > Chromadorea > Rhabditida > Ancylostomatidae > Necator > Necator americanus. The sequence continues at coordinate 3,167,583 of NC_087373.1, forward strand.
CAATCGACTATTCCATCGAATCATATTTTCAATAATCTCAAACTGTTCTGTACTGCTAGGATACCGTAAGATTTATGAAGAGAACGTTTTATCCGAATCTTGAAGAAGATCCGAATTATTTTATCGGTTTTATTTTATGAATTGTTTTATAAATGTAAAAATACGAGAAATATTAATAAAGGAAAGAGAATAGAAGTAATATGACGGTAAAAAATAAATACAGAATACGTGAATAAATAAATTTAAGCGTATACGGTAGAAGAACTCGATTTCGTTTGGAATGAGTCGAAAATAGGTGACGTTGAGGTGCGTGGGAAATTGGATACGTTACAAATTTCTACAGGATTTTTTTCAGATGGGCTCGATACAATGGTATTTTCCTTGAAATGTTTGACAACTTAAAAATAGATGTTTTTTTAAAATACACTTTTTTCAGGAGGAAAAAAGTTAACCCATATCTGCTACAAATTTCATTCAATTCTCAAAGTTTTTCCTTCTACAGATAAGAAATTAAGAGAGAAATCAATGAAATTCTGGAAGTTTCTCGTTTACCACTAAAAATTACAGCTGTTTTTTTTTCATAAATCAGAAGTATTTGGAATTTAAAACCTGCTTTATTCAAAGCTTCGTGCAAATTCCGAATAATCCTAGAGATTTGCTAGGTCCCACTTTTAAAGTCTCGTCATAACCACTGTCTGGATGCTATTTTTATTCACATTTTCCTTGTCTCGTGTCTGACTTCAACCATATGTGTAAAAGTTCCTAAACTATAGGCTTTTCATTATTTTCTTGTTTTGTTCTCGAAAAATTATGTAAGAAATATGAAAATAAATAAATCAGCTAATCAATTATGTAGATTAGTGGCTCAACTTCAAAATAAACTCTACGTCATGGCACTCCAAGCAGATCCGAAAAATCCATAGCTTCAGCCGTTGGATACGAAAAGTAACAATTTTTAGAAGAAGATCATTATTGAAAATTCGTTACGTACGAGAAGTTGAAGAAAATTTGAGAATTTCCCGTAAATACAGTTCTACAACAGCCTCTTGTACATAATGTTGGTTTTTTTTTTTGTCTTGAAAATTTTCCATGATAATTATGGAAGTAGAGATAGCTCGAAATGATTGCTAGTATTAATCTGCATCGTCCACCCTGTTCCGTTGCAGAACAGACGACAGGTGGATTTAAAGTCTGACCATAGTCTACGGATATGGAGTCGATGAGGATGTAGTTGTGTGGATGACATTTACCGCAGTAAATGTTTGTAGTTTTTTTTTTTTCAAATCTCTAGCTTCCACGATAGTTCCGGATAAAATGAAAGGCTAGGATACGACAACGCCTAGATCAAAGTAGAATCAAATTTGGGAGTCCTTGTTTTCATCATGTACAAATTTATTGTTTACAGTGTTGACAGCGAATACGTTAAGCTGCTACAAATATTCGATTAATAGACATACATAACAATAACAATTATTAATTAAAATGTTCATTGATGATGGAAAATATTTATGGATAAGAGTAACAAATAATAATAGTAATAGTAATAGTAGTGGTAAAAATAAGCATAAATCTCTAAGAAACAGTTTTATTCGGAACGCTTAGCTATAAGAAAGAAAAATCGTCATATTCCCCTCATCCAGGAGATACTAATCTTGCCCTACTTCTAGCAATATGAAGGGAAAGTATGGGTGCAAAACGTCCAGCCCTGCTTCTTGGGTTCGCATCCAGAATTCGTCGCTGACTCCCCAGCGCTGCAAGGGAACCAACAAGTGAACTGTGAAGTGGAAGTCAGGTCTCACTGCAGTTACAACCTGCTCCAATTCTGTTGTCGATTAACAGCCCTCTGATCTACTTACTTCTAACTGTAGCGGTCTAATTGGGAGCATTGTAGCACGTATCAATAAAATAATTTAATGAAATAAAACAACAATTTTGCTTAGTTGACGATAGTCCAATTTAAGCAACAGCCAAGATTGTTAAGATCGACAAGTTGGAATCTTTATCCTGCCAAGATTTAAGGAAGGTCGAATTTTCGCATTTTCCTTAGTCGTTTTAAGACGAGTAAAATAGCGATGAAAAGTCATTTCAATACAGTACAAATACTGTTTAAAATAGACTATTTATTTTGTAAGCTTTGTAAGCTGACAGTTCGCTGACTAACTGCATACAAATTTATTGTGTCGCTAATGACTACTTTTTGCACATGGAATACTACAGTCCGGAGTCCAGAACACCTCAAAAAATGATACGTTGAAGTCGAAGTCGAACTTTCTCGTATGAAGTTTCGATGTAATAACATATGTTTCTTCCTGGTACTTCAAATGAATGAGTAATGTTTCAACTGCGTTACTGCGTTTATTTACACTTCTTATCGATAATGGGCGGATATAGTGTAGCTGTAGGTTAGAGGTTCCTCTGCTTGCACGATCCCCGGAAGTTCGAATCCGCCCTAGTGCTTCACCCCTCCGTGGTCGATCGATTGGTGCCAGACCTGTCTGGGAGGATAAAAATACTGACATGACACATTCGCTAGTCCCCGGAAGTCATTGTATAGGCCAGTTACAAGTTCGTGAACCTCAAACGATTCTGGATTGAAGTGAACGTGGTGGCGCATCCCAAACGGATTGATACGCGGGAGGATTTGCCCTTTATCCTTTAAAGGCATCACCCCACGTATTTGAGGTGGTACGGATTTCAGGTGGAGTATTCGTATACGGGATAGTAGATTATCTCGAGGGAGTGATTCTGTCCATTTCTTCCTAATTGCCGTAAAAAATGGTCCGGAAGATGCGGCATGTGCACACGGCTGGCGCGCTCCAATCGAACTCGTTGTGGAAAATAGCGCGCCGGAACGCTCGAAACCGTATCTTCCGGGCCGTTTTTTACGGCAATTAGGAAAAAATGGACGGAATCACCCTTCTCTCAATAATCCTTGCCTTTAATCTGACCGAAAATCTCGACGTTCTCTTCGTTTCAACGTTTGTCCGTTGCCCAGTTAGCAGTACAGTTCACTAGGATGCTCAACGGTTCGTTCAAGGATTTCAAGGACTGCATTAATTTGAAGCGCATATTGATATGTAATACGACAACTTCATCTTAAAGCAACACTTAGAAGTACGTTGATCAGCGGTCTTTGATTCAAGGCAGTTGAACCAAGCTGTTGTAGTTTCAACAGGGTGTAACTTCTACTGGAGAAATGACGTCTTGGCTGCTTTCCCGCAATGACGAGGTCAAAATTCAATATTTTGAATTATTGGATCAATATTTTGTGAAAACTAGCGTTTGACCATTTAAGACGTAACGCTCCGCTGAGATAGCATTCACCTTACGCATTCCGTATGCTACATACTAACTCAAATGTTATTTTTTTTTCAATGATATTAAATAATGTAGTTAACAGGAATGTATCCAGAAAGGAACAGAAGAACACGGTGATTAATCAACGGTTAGAAAAGAAAAAGTTGTACTAGTCATATTAGGGCCATTTATAATGACAAATGTAGTTTGAGTACATAGTATTTATTTATCGTTAGATAGGCTAAGAGTAAGATTAAATTCACTCTTATTCTGGTATTATAAAATGGATTCCATGAAGTAGTAAATATAATTCACCACCTACAGTTATATGTACCTGGATATTTGCGATGGTGACTGGATGAAGGTTTCCATAAATAAAGGGAGGTAACCTAGAGTCTCTTGCGAATTTCCATGAAGTAATAAAAATAATGCACAATCCAGAGTTAAGGACTTTATATACCTGGATATTTGCTGACTATGATGATGGCTGGATGAGAATTCCGAGGAATAAACGAGGTGGCTTATGGTCTCTGGTGAGGTTGAAAAGAGAAATGAGAATTTCAAAGAAGATTGTAGAAGTGAATTTTGTTGCATCAGAAGGTCCCGTTTTCGGTAAGAAGATTTATTTTTTTTCCTTTCATCTCTTAAGATAATTTTTGAGAGCTTTTCGTAGATCATCGGCATCATAAAAACTTTATTTAAAGGCAGATCACCCCACGAATCTGTGATGGTTTCAGGTGGATTATGCCTATACGGGGTCGTAGATTGTGATTCCTGTCCATTTCTTCCTAATTGCCGTAATAAACGACCCGCAAGCTGCTCGAGGCTGGCGCGCTCCAATCGAACTCGTTGTAGAAAATAGCGCCCCGGAATGCTCGAAGCCGCATCTTCCGGGCCGTTTTTTACGGTAATTAGGAAGAAATGGACCGAATCACTCTCCTCGTCATAATCCACGACCGCGTATAAGCATACCCCCCCCCCCCCCGAAATCCGCACCACTCCAGATTCGTGGGGTGACGCCTTCAACTTGCAAAACTTTTCCGTGCAATCAAAAACGGTTGCTTATTCTCAGAATTGTTCTTCGCTTACGTTCTTACATACTACCACAAACTACGTTGTTGAACTTTTCTATTTTTATTATTCCATCCATTATTATTCCAGCACACAATTACGATGTAGTTGCACTTTTGTACAAGGTATTCCTAGAAAATCCCTGCAGTAGCAGCTTCTGAGGACCAAAAATGTGCAGCTTTTATTACAAAAAAAAGTAAGATACATCTGAAGGAAAAATCTCGGAACTGGCTATGATCACGTCATCTCATGATAGTTTATAAAGCTAAAATTTGTATATTTGGGCATGACACGAACTCTCATGTGCACTTAAGGCATGTGTTCCCTTCAAGTTTTCAGATGTAGTGTGTAATTGTGTAGAACGGGTGGATATAGCGCAGTTCGTAAGAAATTTACTTGCGTCTTCGTCGTCTTCTTGCTAATCGTCGTCTTACGACGATTAGCAAGAAATGGATGGAATCACCCTCCTCTCCATAATCTACTATCCCGTATAAGAATACTCCACCTGAAATCCGTACCACCTCAGATTCATGGAGTGATGCCTTTAATCGGCTAACTGGTGTCATCACCTGCCGCGGGTACCCAGATTTTCGCTGAGGAGTATCGCATATTGTGTGGGAATGAGCAATGTCCAGCAGTTCTTAATAACGAAACGGAAAGCTGTTACGAAAGATACGGAGCCCCTATTAGTATTTGACGTATTTGGGTCGAGCACAGGCAGTGTGCTTACCAACAGCACCCTTTTGCACTATCTGGGTAACTTCCGCCAAATAATTCTGGAAGTTGTACACCTCGTACGTGACAAGATTGGCCGCGTATACGAGTCTGATTGCTACCTGCACGTGGAGTCCTTGCTTTCGCTAAACACTGTCATTCACTCAAGTGTGCTCTTTGGGAACGTACGAACTATGTAATGTACACCAGTCATATTGCGCAAGATTCCCATACACAAGTGGTGCTGTCATTCAGCGCAGCGCCAAGTCGCGTAACCTGAAATATGAGCTGTTTGAAGAGAGCGTTAAATCTTCAGGGACAGAGACTTTAGAGAGATCACGCATCAGAGACCGCCCCATTATCAATACTACACTATCTACTGCAGAGGTGCTGATGAGAAGAAGTTAGGAGGCAACGCGATAGCTATTAGGAACTATTGCGTGATGGAGGAATTTGGCTCAACCCCGTTCAGCTGCACCTTTTTGGGACTGCGGTATCCCACACGTGTAAATTCTTTAATGTGAGTTCCCGTATACCCATGGAAACCACTGGAGACAACAGCAAGGACTCCTTCAGATGATAGGGTCAATACGATGGTCTCTAAAATATCCTGCCAACAAGTAGTATTTGTGATAATCGAAGCAAATGTGATGATGAGACTTGAACAACAATCCCATGTGCTAGGAAAGTAATATTATCCAGCAGAGCGGTTAACGGTATCACTGCATTGATGTTTTTCACTCTGACCACCGTCTGGTCACATGTAAACTTATGACGGGCAGACGGGATTCATCATCACTTTTACGTTCAACAGAAACCATGAACGCCACCGGCTTACGTGGCAAAGATTCCTTTTGATGCCCGAAGACCAGCGCAAACAAAAGATAAGAACTCTGAAGCTTTGGCTGGACCACACTCTAAGGAGAAACATTCCTCAGTTAGGAGTCAGAACTCTTTAGTTGTTTGATACGCCGCATTTCATTTTGATAGCCGTCCAGTTTTTCGTGTATCTAAGACTTTGTAATTAAAACAATTCCGATTCTATTGCCGCATAAAAAGTTTCTCTTCGCTCTACGGAAATAAAAACAATGTATAATTCTATATCTGCCGCCATCAGCACTGACAGTTTCAACCAGAAAACCGGTCCAAGAGGAAGTTGCGTCGCCAGCTGCAAAAAGTGAAAACGAATGGTCGTCAAGAGCGAAAGACTTTGGGAAAGCGTGGGAGGACAAGAACCTACGGGAAGCTTTACAGAAACATTAAAGCACCAAGTTGAAAGGTGTTCATTTGTCTTCAACACTAACAATGAAGTAGCTACCGGTGAAGTAACCGTACCAGTTTAGATAAGATAGATAGGTCCTGATAAGTGCAGGCAGACGCGTTTCTGTTTGAGAACTTGAACAGGAATCGAATTGAACTTGTAGACGAGTTTTGTTATTTGGGTTGCATGCTGAAAGACGAAGGCAGCTACGAGAAGGATATTCAGCAAAGATGCGTTAAGGCCACTTCTGCATTCTACTCCCTCACAAAATGCCTGTTATCACTAACGAAGTTAAGCTGCGAGTCTACCTATCCAAAGTTCGCCCCATCATGATGTACGGATCGGAGACTTGGGCAGCACCGTCAGCGGTGATAGAGAGGCTTGATTACATGGAAAGGAAAGTGCTTGAAGACCAAGAAAATCGTCTTCGCTTGTCTTGTCATGTGTTGAGGAAACGCCTCCTTCTATATGGTCTAGGGATTCTCTTGGATTCAAGCTAGGAGAGACCACCCGGTCGAAAACGGAGCTTCTAGACTGAGGTGGTGAAAGAGGACGTGAGGATGCTCGTCATGGAACCTCAGTCTAGAAGCTCCGTTTTCGACCAGGTGGTCTCTCCCAGCTTGAATCCAAGAGAATCCTTAGACCATGTAGAACGAGGCGTCAGGAAAACGGTCCAGGCAAGATATTAAGTTTCGCGAGGTATGGAATAGCGACGAATGGATTGATTTGGTGCAAACCCTTGTTCAAGATTGAGAAAATTGGGCACAGCAGTGTGCTGATGGAAAATGCCAGGTACGAAAAGAACGACACAGTATGTCTAAGGTAAGGGCAGTTGCGTCAGGTGATAATGGTAGAATCACGTCACGTGCCTGTGTCGTATTCTCGTCTGATTGCGTTGAGTACAAGCAGAGTTTCCGTGAGCAGGTGGCAATCGGAGTTTTATATTCTGCAGCTTCATTTCTGCATATACTCAGAAAATCCCGAACTTTTCGAATATTCCAGGACAGCCAACGAGTTCCTTCTATAGTTCGATTGCTAGATTTTTTTTTGAAAAATTTGATGTACTGCTTCCTTACATTATTATTTCTGCTGAAAAATGACCCGGTTAGGCAGCTCTTATCCTGGGTATTTGAATTACACCTTGTTTCCGAAGGGTTATCGTCGAAATCGTGTAGCAAAGGTTAAGAGGGAAAGGAAGGTAGAAAAAACTAGTGTGACGACAAGAACTCAAACAGGAAAGTTCGGTCTGCTGCAAAACTTGCGGCATCAGCATGGATGATTGGAGGATGATGCTTGGGATCTGAGCAATCAGATTGAAGTTTAAAGCAGGCATTTCTGATGTAGACAATTTTTGGCAAAGTATGATCCACGGGATGCAGGATGCGCCAATGCGTTTTACTGAATCCATGGGAGTAGGGTGTAGTGTAGCGGTCAGAGGTTCCGCTTCCTCCACGATCAATCGGAGGTTCGAATCTGCCCCAGTGCTCACCAAGCTTTCATCCCCTCCGGGGTCGGCAAATTGGTACCGGACGTGTCTGGGAGGATAAAAACACTGACTTGACACATCGGCTAGCCCCCGGAAGTCATTGTATGGGGCCAGTTACACATACGTGAACCTCAAACGATTCTGAATTGCGGTGAACATGGTGGCGCATCCCGAGCGGATTGATTAACGCCAGAAACTTTATCCTTTATCCTTTATGATCCACGGATTGATCAAGAAGTGAGGGGAAGTTGTAAACAACAACGAAGAATATATAAATAACTGATTTCTTGTTACATTTTTTGTAATATTAAATAAAAATTCCACTGAAAAAACAAAATATACGCTTTCATTATTACATTCGAGTACGTCGAAGTTTTCTTTCCTGGAACAATGCTAGACGTTTACACTTTACGTCTCAACGACATCATTCCAGGATATCACCGATTTAGTCTCTACCTGCCTACAATCCATCTAAGTATGTATAAATACGTTATCCTCACGTCGATCACGTGTCCGTGTCAGTGTTAATGTGTGATTCTTTGGAACGTAGCTTATTCCAGAAAATATGTTCCCACGTACCAACTACAAATCCCTAAGTGTGCAACGCAGCGGGGAACAGCGAATCGCCTCCAACTTCTCTTTTTCCCATCAGACTTTTATGAGATCGAAATAAACGCAAGTGTCATTAGGCTGAGAATGTCACTCCTATATCACATGCTTATTATTGGCCTTAAATGTAGTTTTTTCTATAAAATCTATTGTTTAAGTGTTAATTAAAGCCTATTTGCACAAATTGAAATTTTCAAGACCTCAAGATTAAATTTTTTGAGACTTGGAGAACTTCAATCCGGCTGTTTTTTTTTCTTTCTACTGGAAAAGTCAAGAACTGCATAAAACGCCTCCTCGGTGCCTGCTCACCAAACATGCATTCCGTATTTGTTTTAGTGAGGTTGTGAATAAATTTCGAAAAAATTTCAATACTAATTGATAGTCCCTTCATTGTTGCTGTATTTTCTCGCAGCACCTGAATTCGGTGAGAATATCGTTTAGATGAGTTTGTCGTTTGAAATCCTTGCTCTCGTTTCATTCCTTCATTCCTCAAAGGGCCCAGAAGATGAGGCGCCGCACAGGGCTGGCGCGCTCCAATCGAACTCCTTGTAGAAAATGGCGCACCGAAACGCTCGAAGACGTATCTTCCGGCCCATTTTCTGCGGAAATTAGGAAGGGATGGACGGAATCACCTTCCTCCCTATAATCTATGAACCTGTATACAAATACTCCACTGGAAATCCGTACCACTCCAGATTCGTGGAGTGATGCCTTTAAGAAAATCAGTCTCCCTAACAAATGTATCTTGTATTAATCTACAATAAATTTTTTTTTCTGAAATCTAATCCAGAATCTTAAAAAACTCTTTTGTTAGTGAGATTTTCTTTCTTTTTTTCCTTTCTTTTCTTCCATTGTATTCACGAATAAATTATGGAAAATAAGTAAAAATGAGGTTATCATATTTTCTAAGGCCACAAAGAAATAAAAAAAAACCCATTTAGTTTTCGAAAACCAAGCCTATTCCCACCAAGGTACCTTTAATCCACCATATTTGCTACCATATATCCCTTTTGCGCTTGAAATCATCCGGAATACTATGCAATCCAGAAGTCACTTTTGGGAAATTCTGCGTTCTTTTTCATGCTTTCTAAATTTTAGGATGTTTTTTTGTTTCATTCAAAAAACATAACATAGCATTACACATTAAGGAATGTTTTATTAAGGGATGTTTTAAGGTAATTTTATGTATTTTTTTATTTCTCCATCGATTTCTATCATCATCCATTTATTTTCTTGATTTTCCTTCAATTATTGTCAACTATTGTCGGTTATTTATGGTCATCCATAAGTGAATGAACGGAAAATACAATGAGTTTTATTTATTTATTATATTATGAGTTGATTATTATGAGCTTTATTTATGATTTATGATTATTATGAGTTTTATTCACTTATATTTATCCATGTAAAAATTGTTTGTTTATTTTTTGAAATTTTTCAGAGTTATTTTTCAAATGGTCATCCATGTATTTCATCCATGGATGGAACATTCAAGAAGCAATTTACACAAATAAATAAATAAATAATATAAAAATAACAAATAACAGATTAAAAAAATAATAAAAACAAATAACAAATAGAAAATAACAAACAGATAATATAAAAATTACTATTAAAGCATATATTACTCAATACACACAAAATTTCACCTGTTGGTAGAGTTATTTATTTGTTTTTCTCGATATAAAAGAAGAAAAATAACCTAATATTTCCACTGTACATCACTTTTTTCTTTGTTAGCACCTGTGTAACTCGATTTTTTTTTTTGCGATATCACATACTGGCATACATGCCATAATCGTTAATTTTCACCGATAACTTGCATAACTAGCTGCTATGCTCTTAACTATGTGATATCGGGAATTGAATTGGAAAATAAATGGATATTGGTCTGTGCACGTCGTCTACAACCTACTGGATATACACATACACACCACCGGGCGTTGAACAATGATCAACTGCAAGTATCCGTGTGAATAATAATCACCCATCTATCGCATGTTGAATATTATGCCGCGTATCTGAAGCGGAACGTGGATATCCGTGGATTGACTAAGTCCTGAAGCCTGAGCGATTCATTTAAAGCCATCACTCCACGAATCTGAGGTGGTACGGATTTCAGGTGGAGTATCCGTATACGGGATCGTAGATTATGGAGAGGAGGTGATTCCGCCCATTTCTTCCTAATTGCGGTAAAAAAACCGCCCAGAAGATACGGCTTCGTGCGTTTCTGGCGTACTATTTCCAACAACGAGTTCGATTGGAGCGCGCCATTCGTGTGCACCCGCCGCATCTTCCGAACCCTTTTTTACGGCAATTAGGAAGAAATGGACGGAATCACTCACCTCTCCATAATCTACGATCCCGTATACGAATACTCCACCTGAAATCTGCACCACCTCAGATTCGTGGGGTGATGCCTTTAAGTCTTAATCCAGAACCCTTCCTAACGTCCACCTGCTCCTGTTAAAAAACATTTAAAGCACAATCCCCAACCATTCCTATGTTTTCTACCGTTTTTCACCTTTTTCTTCCCTATCCTAAGGAATTTTCCCTGTTCCTCCCTAAATCCTTATCAACTCCACAGTCTGTGTGCTGTTCGTGTTTCTATCAGAGAAAAAACACCATAAATAGAAAAAAATCGAAGTATCTGAATTAAAAGATCAGTATAGAAGATTATATATGAAGATCATCAATATAAATCTTAAAAATATCTTTCAAAAGATCTAGGAGAGAAAGTTCAGGCGCAAAATCCGCTTCCCACATACTTAAAATCCTGAGAACATCTGTAGATACAGGTACACATGTTTATTTATTTACGTAAATACATTTACAGGTGTCCACGTCTTTTTTTTTCGAAATTTACACTAATATTAATTTGAAAAGTTACAAATAACTCTGTAATATTCAGCTATTTTAATTATTTCTACACTTCCTCACGCCGCTCCCTCAATGACAAAGCAAATAATTTGAGAATATTTTTTTTCTTCACATACATATTATACTTTTTGGAGCGGTGATTTGTATTTCGGAGAAATCCAATTTTTTTCGATGTACTTCTTGTTCTTTTGTTTTTTTTTTGAGGTTCGTGAAGAAGTTCCGAGTAGACTCCGCCTGTTTTCACTCGTCGATCTCTTTTCTAGAAAACCTACTGCAGTCATGTTGTGCCGCGAAAAAAAAGGCAAATGAAATTTCGGTTTTTGTTCTTTTGAAGGAGCGAAAGCGCCTGGAAGATTTTCTGGACGCATTTAATCTCTATGCTTGTTCTATACCGTACTCCCGTACCGTAAAATATTAAAAAGACGATTTTGGGGGAAACGTAATAAAGCATAGAGGGAAAATAGGAACGGTTCAGGATTAATTAATAATAATAAGATAAAAATTTTCATGAGAGTTCTTGTTTTTGTGATTACTTTAATAGTTTTATGATTTTATGATTGTGCAGTTTCTTTTTTTTTCTTTTCTAAGAAATGACAGATTTCTTTATTGTTATGCTGAACAAGTTACTATTAATAATTAATACAAAAAAATAATAATTTATGATAGGATAGATTCCACCTAAAGCGTCCTATCACATAATTATTTTTATTTGATTCTTTTCGGTGAAAATCCTAGTCCGATTTTTTTGTGTTGTGTTGTGAAAATAATTCGATGTGGATAGTTTTTAATGATTATTACGCTTACTGAGAATGTTCCTCTCTTTCTCATTATGTTATTTTTAAATCTATGGCCGTCAGTTAAAATTACTAACTAAAAAAAGCATACCGTTCATACTTTTGACATACAGTTGTCGAATGGAGAATCAATCCACCACCACATCGCCAAACGGGATGACGCCAGCGAATCCAGAAACGATGGCGGCAATGCTTGAACTACTTTCTGCCTATTTAGTATTGTTTATATTTGGTTTTATATGTGCACTTATAAATATACCGCTTTTATACATTCTATTTTCTTCGAAAAAACTTCGCGACGATTCGAAGGTGATTTTGGATCTGGTTCCTGGGTACCGACCGTTTTTACCAATTTTTTTGTGATTCTAAATGTTTCCGTTCGTTAAGCTTCTAATTTGTCTCGCATTCGGAGATCTTCTAAATTGTGCCGGTTTATCACTTATGGGTCTCGATCGATATCTATTGTTTACACGATCTATTCCGACTGGAATGGTACCGCTTGAGACATCATTGTCGTGCGCATCTAAGCCATATATGTGGTTCAGGTAAGTGCCTAAAGTTTACTGGATTCTTCCTAGAGGTTTTTATGGCTATCTGTGACTATGGTCCATCGCAGAAAATACAAAAAAAAATTAAAAAATGACTAAAAAATAGAAAATAAATAAAACAAGAAATTGAAAAGTCAGAAAAGGAGAATTTCAACGGAATGAATTGAAATATTTGCTGTAGAAAGTGGTTTTATAGCAGAAATACGCGTAATTCACAGTTTTTATAATAATTATAGTAAACTAGTGGATAGTCTGTGGATCATTCCACGGGAGACTGAGAGAATTTCAAGGGGGTCATCAACATAGATTTCTTATTTTCTACTTTATCTGACGGTATTTTTTCACTATTATTATTATTATTATTATTATTATTATTATTATTATTATTATTATTATTATTATTATTATTATTATTATTATCTATATTATATTATACTATATTATATTTGTATTTATTAGGTGTTATTGGAATTTTGTAATACTTCAGTAATGTTATATTATGCTGGCAATTAAGTCCCCGCTGTTTTTAGAATTTCTAAAAACTTCTAATTCTCCACTTAAATCAATCGAGCGGATAATTAATTAATTAATATATAATAAATATAATGTTAATATATATGTGTATACAACAAAATAAATAAAAATTTCAATAAATTTGATAATTAATTAATATATCTAATATAATTGATTAATTCAATCATCGAGCGGTTTTTTCAACCATGGGACCCTCTCCACAAAGATTACAAATATCGCGATTAGCTTTTGTGGCTTTCGCTTACGAACCTTGAGTTAAATAATTAGTCCTCAATGATTTAAATCCAGGAAGCAATAATAATACTGTTTTGATGGAATATTACATAGCCTAACCTATCAATTTTTAGAATTCTTGGTAACCTATGGCCACCCACGGTGCTGATGATAATGGGTATGGAACGTGTTTTTGCTACATTGCTACCTATAGCATATATAAGACATGTCCGCGATAGGTATTTTTTTGTAAATTATAAATAAATAAATAAATAAAACAGGTAGATATTTTTGTCAGTCGTTTGAGATTCGTTTGAGAAACTGTTTCAGCCACTTCAGGATCGACTACTAATTATTAAAAGAGTTCAAAAAGAGTTGCAAGGCGTTGAAAACTCATAAGGTCGTCGAGAAACAGGGAAGGGCATACCCTTCCTTTCTCATTTTTTTTTCTCATATGTCTTCAAAAACCTCTCTATTATTATTATTATTATTATTATTATTATTATTATTATTATTATTATTATTATTATTATTATTATTATTATTACTATTATAATATTATTATTATTATTATTATCATTATTATTATTATTATTATTATTATTATTATTATTATTATTATTATTATTATTATTATTATTATTATTATTATTATCAAACTTCTTAAATTAGAAACTCTCTACGGGTGTTCTAAGAAGATTTCGGGCGAAATGGATTTTTTCTGCTCCTCAAATTTTGTCTCTCAGTAAAAAACGTTTTATTCTTTCTGTAGAGTACAGTAATAAAGACAGTAGTAAATAAATTCGAAAAATTTCATTGTTGTATTTATATAGAAATTTTGCGCCAACAAAAACCTGACCACTTTAATAAATCGATGAGGAAACGACAATCAGTCTGCCCTATTGATCATCCTAATAACAGTTGATAGCATAATATTATGATATGGTGATTGGATTAGACAAGCGCTGAGTTTTGAGGTTGCATATTTTGCTAATTTTATAGTAAACTTCATTTTCAGGGGTATTCATTTAAGTTTGATCAGTATAGTCCTGGTTTTGATGTTTTGCGCGATTGGACTTACACTTTCTATCACGAATCTAACAAAAGGATACGTTAAGTTTGACTGTGGTAAGTTTTACCAACTTTTCATTCATTCATTCATTCATCCACTGAATCATTCAGTCATTCAGTCATTCATTCAAACATTCACTTGTTCATTCAATCATTCATCTATTCACTCATCCATTTACTCACCAATCCATTCGTTTATTCATCCACTCGTTCATTCATTTCGTCGAACGTTTATTTATTATTATTTATTCATTCAATCATTCATCTTTTCACTCATTCATCTACTCATCAATCCACCCGTTTATTCATTCGCTGATTCGTTCGCCGATTCATTCATTCATTCATTCATTCATTCACCATCCCATTAACTCATTCACTCATCCACCCATTCACCCATTCAGCCATCCATCCGCTGATTCATTCATTCATTCATTCATTCATTCATTCATTCATTGTGTTTGTTATCTCCTGCTTAGATAAAAACATTTTTTTTAAACAACGACAAACAAATTAACAAAGACAAAAACAAACAAACAAACAAAAAACGAGCAGAACTAACGAAATCGAATTTTCCAGAAAAGAAAATTCCGAGTATTCGAGTATCGAGTTCCATAATGTGAAATTAGTAAGGAATCAAGCTTAAATTATTGCTACTGACACTACTAACGTAGTTTTAACTGATTTCCTTGAGCTGTAGCCAAGATTGGTATCGATCTTTATTAAACGGCGGCTAACGTTTCGGCGATATCGCCTTGGAAAAAAGAAAAAAAAAAGAGCCTGGAAAACGCAAAGCCATTAGTGACCTAACAAAAAACGAGCAGAACTAACGAAATCGAATTTTCCAGAAAAATGTGGCCCATAAAGTAGCAATGTCCAATGGGTACCCAGCTGGAGATGGTGCTACCCGACAAGCACGGTATCCCTCTCGAAGACCCAACGTAGTGGATGGCCCAGAGAAGATCCCTTTCTGTTTACCTTATATATCTGATGATATGAGCAGAGCAGTACGGGGCTGTCTACGAAAAGCGGGTCTAAGGAATGACGTGAGGGTTGTGGAAATACCTCCAGCAAACCTCAAGGCGATGCTGGTACGTAACCGTGTGTATGATCGACTCTGCACAACTCCCAGCTGCGTGGTTTGCCCGTATGGCAGAGAGGGTGATTGCATGATATCGGGAGTGGTGTATCGTATCACGTGCAGGTTGTGCGGTGACGATTATATAGGGGAAACGGGACGCCCATTGTGTATTAGGGTCAAGGAGCATCTAGACGGACTCGCAAAATCAAAAACCTTCACCCCACTTGGAGCACACCGTAGAATATGTCATCCAAACTCCGAAGTAGAGGTAGAAGTTCGTATATTATCCTACGAGTCCGAAATCACAGCACGCAGAACGCTAGAGGCCTTTTGGATAACCGCCAAAAGTCCAAAAATGAACAAGAAGGATGAGTGCATTGCGATCACAAACGAGTTATCCCCGTATCAAGACTTATGCGGGTTCTGATCTACGGGGCGGGCCGTGAGGTCCCTATATAAAAACTCTTGTGACTCGTAGTTGTGGTACGTGGTGGTCTGCTGCGTTAACAAGTCTAGCTAATGAGGTAAGTACTAGCCTATGTGTTGCTGTTTGAGTTTGCTTACCGTTTGGGTGCTTTCTGTAGGGTGATGAGGCGCTTGAGGGGATAGGTCACTAATGGCTTTGAGTTTTCCAGGCTCTGACGAAGGCGATATCGCCGAAACGTTAGCCGCTGTTTAATAAAGATCGATACCAATCTTGGCTACAGCTCAAGGAAATCAGTTAAAACTACGTTTCAACATGCCGAGATTCAAAGACAGTCGAACATGGGCAAACTTACTCAAGTACTACCGTATTTAACATTAAATTAGTGTTTATTCAGGTAGGAAAGCCACATTTTCTGTGTCGTACGCTTACTATATTTATATGTGGGAGATGTTAGGATATCTTGCTGGTCTCGTACTGAATAGTTTTGCGTATATTCGTGCGATAGCGATTATATCAAATAAGTAAGCCATTTATGTGTTCCTGTTGTTGTGTGCGGTCCTCGCATAAATACATATTGCAATATTCCAGTAGTACATTTCCGAATTTTTTCAGGATTAAGGTTAGGAGAAAAAAAAACGATTTTTTTCGACCTAAAATATATTTTTCTCACTTCATTCGTCTAATATCCATCTTTCGGCTAGGATTTCAATGTGTCTCTTCTGAAATCTCGCGTGGAATTTAGAAATTTAGAAAAAAAAAACCTGAACTATTTATGGGATGACCTAATATTCGTCTAGAATATTCGATATTTTGCCTTGTAGACATTTGTAAGTGCTATACAGTTGTGCTTTCTAGTCCAGGAATACTGTAATATCCCACGGATAAGTCCATAGGAAATGTACGAATAGAATATTTAGGTAGGAGAGCTACATTTAGTATCGCCATGGATGAGTCCCATACGTAGAGACCCTCTAAGTGACCAAAAAAAATTATTTAACACAGTTGTTTTTTTGGTGCAATTTTTTACTACTTAAAATATTGGAAGAAAAAACTCATTAGAAAACCAATCAAGCCAAAAAAAGGCGGTGGTAACAAAAAAAAAGCATCCGTCTTCTCGCAAAAATGGAAGATGAAAAATGATGAAGAAGATGACGATGAAGATGACTGGAAGCGGACTTTATTGGAATCTGTTGAGTCCGCTTTCACTCATCTTCACCATCATTTTGTTAATTAATTTATTTTTTCTTAATTACTCCAAATGATCAATAAATGATTTTAATTCTCTATTCTTTTCTTCTACTAAGACGAAGACTAGAATTATTCATTTAATTATTAATTAGAGAAGACTAAACTACGAATTAGTGATGTGAAAAAATTAAATGGAATGGACTGAATTATTACCGACTTTTAATGTTATGACCTATTTTTTTCATAATTTTCTATTCTTTTTTTTCAGCTAAGACGAAGACTAATAATTAACATAGCGATGCATTTAACGATAGAGCTGCTCCAATTCATTTACGAGTAGAATAATTTCTTTGTTGGACGCCACTGAAGCGAATTAAATCAGCGAATTTGTGTGTGTGTTTTTTTTCAGAAGAATTGTAAACAAACAATAGCAGAAGGAAAGAGCAGAAGCTGTGATTTCTCTGAACTAGAAATGGTCACACGGCAATCGTTGAGAACAGTTTTTTTTCTACTTTAAAACGACATTTGCTTTTTTATTTGCATTTTTATTTATATTAATTTAAACTTATTATTTATTTATTCATTTATTCATTTTTTTTAAATATTATTTTATAAAGGATTTTATAGAGTAATTCGATGCAGAAGATGCGAATTTTGCATTCAAACATTACATAGTGGTGATAATCAACAATAAATTCACATCATTTATTGATTTTGGGGTAATTAAGAAAAAAACAATGGCAGTGGTGGTCCCTTTAGAAATTATTATCCCTTGAACAATTACGTCTTGTAAGTTACATATTGGATATGTCGATATTTTCAAAACATGGTGTAATTTCCAGAATAGTTCGCGATCAACTGAAAAGAATTCGATACGGCTTGGTCTTGGGTGTTCTATCCTCGTTACTGGTATCTGTTCCGAATATGAAATCATTATTTCTTGAACAATTACGATTTGTAAGTTATTACAGATATTGAGCATTTTGATACCGTGTACGATGGTGAAGCGGAAAAACCCGGAAGTTCCGGAGGATCTTATGAGGTTGGGGTTTGATGTGGTGTGATTGATGGGAAAAGTAGCCACTTAGTGATTTCCACGTTCTGCACAACATTTGAAAAACATGGAAATTTAGCAATAATCTATGGCTGGCGAGATTTCGTCAACGAGGCTTATTTTGAAAAAATAAATAAATATCGAAATTAAATCGTACACAATGTGAATTTCGTCCACATTTTCATCCTCACTTTTCAACAGATACGGTTAAAGGCATCACCCCACGAATCTGAGGTGGGTACGAATTTCAGGTAGAGTATTCGTATACGGGGTCTTAGATTAAGGACAGGGGAGGAAGGGGGGGAAGGGGGAGGGTGGGTGATTCCCGTCCATTTCTTCCTAACTGCCGTAAAAAACGGCCGGAAGATACGGCTTCTGGCCCACTACTTTCTACAATTCCCATGTTTTCGCTATTCGATTGCAGCGCGCCAGGTGTGGCGCAGACGGTTAGAGGTTCGCTGTAGCCACACGGTCGAGGGTTCGAAACCGACCTGGTGCAAACCAAGGCTTTCATCCCTCCGGAGTTTTCTAACCAACCCCGCACAATAACTCGCTCGGCTAGTTCTAATTTGTCGACCGCGGAGGGATGAAAGGCCTTGGCTGCCCTAAAGCGGAATCGAACCAACGATCGATTATGTTGCAGCCAGAGCGGAACCTCTCTCCGACTGCGCTACGCTCACCGCTCCCCATTATCCTTTATTTACTTCATTCCCATTAATTTATCCTTTATTTGTCAGGAATGTCAGGTCATTCCCATTAATTTATCCTTTATTTGTCATGTACGATATTTTACGAGAAAAATTTAAACTCTAAATTTCCTAGGCTGGTATGGATGAGTGGGTCTCACAAATGTTCAATTGGTTCAGCTTGATCAATTCCTCTATAAACATATTTGTGTACATTTGCCTGTTTAAAGATTTTCGGGACGAATTTGCACGACGTTTTCGTGGTGAGTTATTTTAAATAGGAAAAAGAATTGATTTTTATTTATTGATTTTTGATGTTAAATAGGAAACTATTTTTAAATTATATTTAGTTATATAAATCGTATAAATTAATAATTAAACAAAGAACAATCAATTTTCTGTATCTACATATTTGTATTCATCCTTGCCGCATCCTTTTGGCACGCCATCGAGTGAATAAATAAACAAATAATAAATAGTAATAATAATGAATTAATAGTAATAAATAAATAATAATAAGTAATAAAAGTAAAAGCAAAAGTAAGTAGTGAATAATTAAATAATAAAATAAGTAAATAAATAATAAATAAATAATGATAATAAATACTGTTAAAATAATAAATAAAAAATAATAAAACAAATGTGGTGCTTTTCTAGAAATACAATGTATACAATGTGATTAATAATTACTGTATTTACAGTCCGTCGTTTGTTGCCTCGTTCTCCAACCACCGCCTTCGATATGGTCACCACAGTTCATAAGGCGAAAAGTTCAGCAACGTCAGTGTTTCCTGCGTAGGGGGCGAGATCGTGTCCGTAGAGATCAAATGCATGCATATCCTCGAGAAATTGTTGTGTTTATATAGTCGTAACTTTTTCAAACAATTATTATTATATTCAAAAAAGATTCTCACAGCTATGTTCATACGAATAAATATGATATAGATGCAATGAAAAAAAATAGAATGGGTTTTTTTTACTTTTGTGCCGTTCTTGACAATGGATCTACAACGGCAACCGCGTCCACGATTGGCCTGGATTAGGGTCCTCGGTTTACGAGCAGCGTAACCGTACGAGCTAGGGTTGCAGCAACATTTCCGCTTTTCTCGCGAATTGAAGTTCAGGTGCTGCTTCGACAAAACGATAAAATCTTTTAAGAGGAAGTTCGCTGAGCTTCGATTTTGGATTGAGCACGATCTTTAAGCCACACTTTATCGTTTTTCGCAACAAATCCAGAATTTGTGCTAGCTTTTGTGCAGTTTTTGACAATGGATCTGCAACAATGGCAACGACGTCCACGACTGGCCTGGATTAGGGTCCTCAGTGGGCAACCAACGTAGCCGTACGAGCGTGGGTTGCAGAGCAACATTCGAACTTCAATCCGACCGTAATCGGCCAGTCGTGGATTTTTTTTAACGTTTTCCTGTTTGGAGTTCTTGAGTGGTGAACTCACGTTGATATCGAGGCTTGGCAAAGAGAGAGGAGGAGTTTGACAAGGAGAAAGGAGGAGGAGGGATATGCGTGGCCTGCAGAAAACCTCGAATCATTTTTAGGCCCATTTATGAAGACGAAACCGTCGAAATGTCAGGTCAGGAAAAAAAAGTTTCCCCAAAATTTCATTGGCAAAACATGACAACACTGAAACGATAGATTATTTTTGAAAAATCCTCGAAAATCTATTCAATCTTAGAAATCAAGGTTTAGAGAAAAATAAAATTCAATTAGATTTAAATCTAATTAAATTGAATGGTTTCCAATATCCCGAAAGATCCAAATGCACTGTAAAATGGGCTTTTGTCCTTGGAGGTCACGTATCACGAAGCTGATGTAGTTGTGGAGTCTGCGGGCAAATATTGGGTTTAGGGTGTAGATTAAGTTACGAGTACGAGCGTGGCTCTGCACAATTCTGCCTAGTCGTGCTGAAAAACAGCGTGGGAAACTGTGTTTTTTCCTACGAGGTACGTTAGGACGCGCCACCTCCTAAATCTGTTTGCGCCGCATCTCTATGAGCAAGAGATTGAAAATCAATTAGGTCTCCTCACCAGCCTATTCACGTGAATCCAACGAATACGGTGCTGAGTGGAGTGGAACACGCGCAGGAGTGGCGCGTTCTGACGTTCTGACGTAGGAACAAATGCCGTTCCCACGCCGGTTTTTGAGGTGGATTAAGAGGAACGAAGTGGAGCCACGCTGATGTTCGTAATCTACAGCCTGAACTCTATATTTGCCCCCAGTTATCCTAATTACGTAATTTCGTGATATACTGTCTTTGAATATTGAAAAAACCGTAGAGATTTATTCCAGTCATTTATTTTCGTTTTTGTTCCAGTGCTGATAATTTTACAATTTATGTTTATTTATTTTTTATGCCTTTAATTGGCTTTGTTGTTTGGTCCAATGCTTGTCAGTTGATGTTCGTTTTCCGTCTGAAATCGTATTTATTTATTCATTGATATTCTCGTAAAAGGTAGAAAGAAAATTTTCACTTTTGTATTAATTAAAATACAACATTTTTATATAGTGTTATTGGTTAATATGGTTTTATTTTAATAGAAAAGTCGACTATGCAAAATGCAACTCAATGACATTCCCTGATTCTTTTACTTTTTAAGAACTTTTTTTTGTCTTTTTCTTTTTATTTTTTTTTTGTTCTTGTTTTTTATCTGCTTTTTTTTGTTGTTTTGTTTTTTTTTTTAAGAATTTGCTGATTACCACCACTATGTAATGCTCAAATGCAAAATTGTTTCATTTTCTGCATTGAATTATTCCATTAAAATATTTTCCAGAAAAGAAACAAATGTGGTTTAAAAAAAAGAACAATTCCTAGCCACAGTGAAATGTGTTTCTATTCCATTAATTTTAATTAAATTAATTTATTTATTTTTATTTCATTTTTTTAACAACAATGAAATGTGTTCTATTTCTACTTCAGAGAAATCACTACTTCTGCACTTTTCCTCTACTATTGTTTGTTTACAATCAATTCTTCTTAGAAAAAAAAAACCAACACAAAAAATCGATAATTTAATTCGCTTCATTGGTGTCCCATGTAGAAATTATTCTATTCACAAACGAATGGGAACACCTGTATTGTTAAATGTGTCCCTATGGTAATTATTAGTCTTCGTCTTAGCCGAGAAAAAAAAAGAATAGAAAATTATAAGAAGAAAAAAATGAGGGCATACCATTAATAAAAGTCGGCAATAATTCAGTTTTCCAATTAATTTTTTTCACATCACTAATTTTTCACATCGAAAGAAGAGTACTTAGCATACAGTAGCAGAAAATGGCGCTAGTTAGTTACCAGAATGTTCTTTTTATCATTGTGCGCGCGTTTTTGACGTCCGTAGGGGATTACGTTGTGTTGAATTCCACCGTATGCGTCGTGTTTTTTTTTTAATTCCACAGAAACATTGGAATTGTATGGAACCTCTTATTTGGAGATTTTAGGGGATTTTTTTCTAAGGTTAAGAGTTAGCTAAGGACAAAATCCAGTGTTTATACTCCTTTTAGGGATCCGTAAGGATGTCATTCACAGTGAAGTCCTAAGAAAACACTTTACTGATTGCTAAAACAATAAAACAAACTTCAACAAGATTACTAAACAAGTTTATTTGATGGCGTACGTTTTCGTTATAACGAAGTCAACGCAAACTTACGTACCCTTTGTTATTTTTCAAAAAATGTTCTAATTCCTCAATATTTTTGTTATTGAGTGTTCTTTTAAGGTTAGGAATCATCTAGGGATCCAATTCAGCATTTTTTTTTTATTCGCTCAATGGAACCGGCATAACAGAATTATCTACAGTGGGTGAATTTTGATCCAACGTACAGTGATCATAATTTTAAAAGATCGTTAGCAGAAATTACTCAATTCTCCTCTTTTCTTTTCTTTTTCTTTAGCTTGAAGTTTTTTTTTTCTCGTTTATCCTCTAACATTCTTCAAAATATTCAAAGTAATCGTTAAAAATCACAGGAAATTCTGTTCAAACACCACTTCTCCGCTTATAAATATAATTCGTAGATAAAAAGTAGATAAATAAAGACAGTAGATAAAAAAGTAGCAGGCGAGTTGAATTTCCCTGAAATTCTAAGGAAAAATATTTGAGCCAGAAATCTCGAGTAAAGTAAGCTGCTTCTTGATTATTTCTTGCATTTGAATATGTTCAAACCACTGCGGTGGTCCTTAGATGAGAAGAACTACAGAGTCCTAATCGAGTGCAGTGCAGAAAAGGGAAGCGCGCGAATTTCACTGAACGCGTTGCGGTCGTCAGAGTGAACCTGAAGGTTCAGTGAAACTCAACGCAATCGTCCTTCGATGATGTTCTTCCAATAAAACCACTACAGTGGTCTTTAGATGAAAAGATCTACACAGTCCCGGTCGAGTGTACTGCAGACAAGGGAAGCGCGCGAATTTCACCGGACGCGTTGCGGTTGTCAGAGTGAACATAAGTGCTAACAATTAAATATTTAGTGAAATTAAACGCAATCGTTTTTTTTTGATGATGATGATTTCCTTCCGACAATTTCACCGATAGAATTTTTTCTTCCTCACTCAGAGTTCAAATCACCGTCAATTATCGTTGCTCATTCAAAAGTTTTTGTTTAAAAAATCCATTTGCTATCTCTTCAATTTTTCTTCTCTTTCTTCTTTTTCCTAGTTTATTTTCACTTTTTTCTTTTTATGTTTTCTGTTCCTTTTTTCACTCAAATAGTTTTTTCAGTCATGCCACAAACTATGTTACCAGCAAATGAGACAGAAATCGAAGTGATGTCTCAAGGAATTTCCTCCTATCTGGTGTTGTTTATTATGGGTATCGTGTGTACGTTTCTTAACATCCCGCTACTTTATGTTCTACTTAAATCATCACGATTTCGTTCGGATTCCAGGGTAATTTATTTTCTGTCCCATGTGGAGCACATCTACACATCCTAAAATCATCGTTTCCAGTTGCTCATATGCTTAGCCATTGGAGACATGATTAATTGTCTTGCCTTATGCTATTTGGGATATAATCGACATCGTTTATACATGGAATCCATAAAAACGTACATGGTACCGATGGAAACTTCTCGAACATGCGCAAAAAAAGCGTACATGTGGTTACGGTACGTGGAATATCGCAGGGAATCGGTGTGGAACGTGATAGAAAATCCCAGGAATAAGCGTTTTCCTTTCGATAGACGACTATAACGTCATCTACTTGTTTATCCACCCCGACCGTGATCCGTGTGGTTATCGCAGACAAAAGTGAAATACAAATTTCTATGTATTTGTGGAGATTATATGTGTGTAATTTCAGACTAATCGGAAACGTTTGGCCGCCTACAGTACAACTTTTGATGGGAGCGGAAAGAACGCTCGCTTGTTGGGCACCAGTATTTCATTTAACGTACATACGTAAAAGGTACGGTGTATGTACGTAGTAAAAAAAGTTTCTAATGTTCCCGTTTAACGACATGCAACATCGAAGAGAAAAAAAAAATTGCTGCAGCACTAAAAATTTAATGTCTTGCGGTCTCGTTAAAGCATACCATGAATCTGAGTTAGTGCAGATTTCAGGTGGAGTATTCGTAAACGGGATCGTAGATTCTGGAGAGGTGAGCGATTCCGTCCATTTCTTCCTGATTGCCGTAAAAAACCGCCCGGAAGATGCGCGCGTGCACAAGGCTGGCGCGCTCCAATCGAACTCGTTGTAGAAAATAGCGCGCCAGGACGTTCGAAGCCGCATCTTCCGGGTCTTTTCTACGGCAATTAGCAAGAAATGGACGAAATCACCTACCTTTCAATAATCTACGATCCCGTACACGAATACTCCACTGGAAACCCGCACCACCCAGGATTCGTGGAGTGATGCCTTTACGGTCTCGGTCGCTGCAGCACTAAAAATTTAATGTCTCGCTGTCTCGTTACGACTTCTCGCCTCATTTAAGCGCACTTAAAATCATTTATTTAATTCCTATAAAACAAAAAAAGTTGATAAATAAGGATTACAGGGGGGAAAATCATACTTAATACACAAACGCTGATTTACTTTTAACAAATAGAACCAACTAGTAAATCAACAAGTAATTAACGGTGTTTTGTTGTTATTGTTGTTATTATTATTTGTTATTGTGTTTGTGTTAATTTAGAAAAAAATTTCAGCAATTCCGGAACGTAAATCATCAACATTCATACGAAGCTAATTTCTTGTCACTGCGCCTAACATTGACAGTTTGGGAAAATTTATGAAAGCATTGAAAAGTTTATGAAATTTGAAAAGTTAGAAAAAAAGGAAAAAAATAGAAAAAAGGAGTCAGAAAATGATTCTAGTTCAGGAATAACCAGGAAATGTTTTTATTTCGCATTTTTTTGCATCTCCAATGCTTAAGATGAAAAAATAAATAAAAATATAAAATCGATATATGGTGACGTATTTTGTTTTAGATCACTCCATGCCTGTATATTCAGCGTCTTTGTTGTGTTGTTATTCTGTTTAGTCGGGATCGTGTTTATATTTACGCGACAGGAAAATGTCGTGAAATTTGATTGTGGTAGGTGTCATTTTGAGATTTTGTTGGTTTTTTTCTGAGTTGAAATACTCTTGGACTCATCCTGTATGGGGAATATCCTGGCTGATCTCATCAGTACAGTTCGATCCATCGTTGATCTGAGAAGGAAGGTGGTGGATTGCAGAGGCGGACCTCTATGTACAGAGTTGGGGCGATTTTGCTTTGAAAACTATTGTAAATTAGTGATCGAGCGATTGATTCTCGAACAGGGAAGAGAGGGTAGATCAAAAACAGCTGACAGATAGCTGTCAGCTATTTTTGATCTACCTAGCGTTCAGTTACGGCTGCTCCTCCTCATGATCGCTCCAATTCTGGATAAAAATCTGTGAATCCATCGAATTTTTCACTCAGTTAGAAATGTCCACAGCCAAAAAAAAAGATTTCCAGGACGTAGAGCGACATTTTCAAATATTTATGCACAAACAATCTATTGTTACGAAATTTTCGGCTATTTTATTGGCTTAATATTAAACGCGGCTGCGTACTTCCACTGCCTTTCGCTATTACGGAAAACGTGAGTTTCCAACTAATGGAAAACTACGTAAAATGACGTTGTGCACAAAGCGATAGCACAAAAAAATCGAATTATTAAGAAAACTGGGGTTTTTTTTGAGAAAAAAATTGGAAAAAATGAGCGATATCATTAAAAAAAAAGTGAACGCACATAGTAGGCGCAAACCTTCTCCACTGTCTCGACCGCGACGCATCCGCACGCGCCGTGTCTTTTAGAGGACATTAGATTCTTTTAGAGGATTTTGCCGCTTGCAATTTATATATGTGAAGAGAAGAGCAGCTTTTAGAAGCTTTTAAAGATTTTAGCTTTTTAAAATTCCGTTAAACGCTAAAAAAAAAAATTCTATTTAGTTATGTTTGTGAGCAGATGAAGAGGGTTCGATACTACTTTGCGATAGCTGCAATATCCACCCTACTAGTGGCTGTACCGAACTTTAAACAATTATTTATTTTCCACCTTAAAGAGGTGCGTTTGGAATTTGTTTACGTTTCGAGTGACATGTGACCCGACCGATTCAAAACTTTCTTTTGGCTGCTTTTTTTTACTCTATACTTTCTGTATTTGTTTGTATATTCATCCTTACCACATCCTTTTAGCACGCCTGAGCTGAGTGTAAAGAATAAATAAACAAATAATTGAATGAAGTGTCCAATCGCTGAACTTCTGTGATTTGTGAATTTGCATCGAAATCAAGTGATCATTCCAACGATATTCGGAATTTGTGAACTTCATTGGACAAATTATATTATTAATCAAAAGTTCCTGACTAAAAGAAACGGATTTTCTTAAACGAGCCTATTCCTGTTTATTATTTATTCAATTGTGGTTATTCAGGCTGGTCTACAAGAATGGATATCTCAATTAATTTATTGTTTAAGTTTAGTGGCCGCATCCTTGAACATATTCATTTATCTCATTTTCAATCGGGATTTCCGTAACGAGTTCTGTAGCGCATTCTGTGAGTTATACGTGATTGCATAGCACTTTTTCAACTTTTTAAAAACCCTAACGTAATTTTTTTTCCATAAAATCAAAGGCATCACCCCACGAGTCTACGGGTGGCACGGATTTCAAGTGAGGATCCTTATAAGGAATGATAGACTATGGAAAGGAGGATGATTCCGTTCATTTCTTCCTAATTCCCGTAGAAAACGGACCGGAAGATACGGCTTCGGGCGTTCTGGCGCGCTATATTCTGCAACGAGTTCGATTGGAGCGCGCCAGCCTTGTGCACTCGCCGCATCCGGATTCCGGACCGTTTCTTACGGGAATTAGGAAGAAATGGACGGAATCATCCACCTCTCCATAATATACGATCCCGTATACGAATACTCCAACTGAAATCCGTACCACCTCAGATTCGTGGTTCACAACAAAATTTACAAGTTATCTATGTAGTTACAAAACCTAAGACTATTAACAATATGTAATTTCAGTACCGAAAAGGACCACACAAATAAAAGTGATATTTATTCAAATAACTGCTCCTGTAACACCGATGTCGATCGCCTTACGTCGAAAAAGCTTCAGACTGTGAATTTTTAATCACATTGTAGAATTAGAAAATACATAGAATTTGAGAGTCCTATGCAGTATCGTTGTTTTCTAAAATCTTTGAAAGAAATGCTTGTTTAATTAGTCTTTATAGATGTCATAATGACAAAAATTTAGTAGATATAGGAATATTCTTGCATAGAGGACCGACTCATGTTGACTCTTAACGCTGCAACCTTCTGAAGACATCTTCCTTCATCTTCCTTTTTTTTATCTATTTTGGTTGTATTGTTAAACTATAAACATTGTTTACGATATACAGTCGATGCCAGCATCGTTCAACCAACTGACCGTGACGCGTCTGCCACCGCGCGCGCATGCCCTCTCGCATTAACACACACTCGTTCTCACCTCAATGTTGACGGAATAAGAGGTGAATAATTTCAATGTCTACGGTATTAGGTGACGTTTATCTCTTCCGATGTTTCTTAGAGAGTTTTTTTTTACTTTCTTCAGCCCCTAACCGTAGAACACAAAAGTACAGATATCGATTGAATTTAAAATCGATGGATTCGAGTGGCCGACCGCTGCTACAGCTAGAAAACAATTTCTGGAATTTCAAATCAGACTAATCCAAGTAAGATGAACGAGACCTTAGCCTTGCATCTGAAAAAGCTATCGGATATTACGGTGAGAGTCCCTTACCGGGATCTTTGTTCTACAAACAGTAATCACCATGTAATTTGATTCTTAACTGTTATTTTTCAATTTTTAATTTTTGACGCCTTGTAATCAGTCGCAGCATACAAGTACACTGTAATCGAATTCGTTTATTTGTATTGATTTTGAATTTTAAAGGATTTAAAATGCTTTAAAATTCAAAATCAATACAAATAAACGAATTCGATTACGGTGTGCTTTAACTAAGCTTTGTGAATTTGTTAATAAATCTGAAATACATCGTCGTGAAGTTACAATGCTGAGATATTCGGAGTTTTTTTTTTTGTCAGTACTGTTTTCGTATATCTTAACTCGTGTAGTTCTTATTATTTACACCCATAACGGTTTCCCCGTTATTAATTATATTCACTCACTCACTCTCTGTCTCTCTCTTCCTCCCTGCCTGTCTCTCTCTCTCTTCTTCCTTTTACCATCATAATTAATACAACAGTTTTTGAACTTTCACTCACATTTGCGCCCTATTTTCTATTGTGTTGTTCATTCACTTGAAACGAAAATGCTACAAAAATACTAGAAAAATATATAGAAATAAGTTTAAAAAATAAAATATAGTTGATTTCTTACGCAAACATTCTCGGTCGTGGCATCAATGACCGTCATCCGTAGCTGTGGTTGAAGAGTGTTGATTCCCATCGTCAGGAAACAACGTAACAAAAAAAAAGTTATTTTATTATTATATTTATTATATTCATTACTGTATATATTATAATATATTTATTATATTCATTATTATATTATTTATTATATTATGTATATGTTTATTCTGAATTATTTATAGAACTTTCTAGTCCTTGGTGAAATTGTGAAAACAAGGCGTGTGACGAGAAAAACACTTCAAACAGTCCACATGGATCTGGATCTCGCATCACAACCATTCCATAATAAAAGCTAATGTTTATTTGTCAATATCATATTATTGTGTCATGTTTGTCAATATCAAATTATTCAATAATTTATATTTGTCAATATCATATTATCATGTTTGTCAATATCAAATTTGTCAATAATTTATTGTTTTTTTTCACATTTGAATTTGTATCTATATTATATCTATATCTATCATTTTTTCACATTTGAATGTGTATCTATATGGTTCACAAGTACCAGCATATTCACATGCGGATCACGAACACAGCAGCATCCGTTGGATCGAATCATTGCCATCAGGTCCTGTCGAAAGTTGCTGAAATCGATAATAGTCGATAATAATACCGTAACTCTTCGGTTTTATTATCGATTTTCTAGTGAAATAAATTCTAGTGAGCTCTCTTCCATCTTGTTTTTTTTATGGCACACCTGCAGCTGTTTTCAATGAATAAATAAATAAATAAATAAATAAATAAACTCACACGCTAAAAATCATATAAAGTACGGCGCTGGCACCGTTCCAAATCACCCACATGATCAAACTCAAACATCCCAGATAAACATTATGCTCGAAAGCAGGTAGAACGAATTCCCAAACGATAAAGCAGAAAAGTTGATACGCACAAAATGTGAACACCTGCAATGAATGAATGAAAGGAATGGATTTGGAGGGGTGAATGGGGCCTAAAATAGAAGATCTCACCAACAATGTTATCCGAATTTCACGAATTCTTTGGGCATGTGACTGCCCCTGAAAAAGAAACATGAGAAAAATACCTCGGGTATAAATAAATAATAAAAGAATTCGAAATAAACATACATGAAACAAAAATACGAACACCACTATGTAGAGTAACGTAGTGACTATGGCCGACGCATAGTTGCTGATAGTGTCCAGAAGAGAGCAAACTTTAGAATAGGGGAACTCTAAACGAAGTACAAAGCAGAACAATTTGTTCAGCAGCTGCGGTTGCAGCAGATCGCGGAGCTGTGACCACGGATCTAATCATTCTAGGAATCTTCGACGTAAATCGAGGACATACAGTATAGCGGCACAATTGCTCTGGTCAAAAAGGTGATAAGAAACTTGTGTCTGTGAAAAAAAAACCACATCACATTTCCAAAAACTACTCATTGTTTGAACGATGCTTAGATGTAATTTTCACTGATTTCAGGTGAAGTATTTCAGTAGTATACGTATACGGGATCATAGGTTCTGGAGAGGTGGGTGATTTCGTCCATTTCTTGCTAATTGTCCTAAGAAACGGCCGGGAAAATGTGGCATGTGCACGCGGCTGGCGCGCTCCAATCGAACTCGTTGTAGAAAATAGCGAGCCGAAGCCGTATCTTTTTTCATGGACGTTTTTCACAGGAATTAGGAAGAAATGGACGGAATCATCTCCTTCTCGGTAATCTACTATCTAACAACAATCGACACGAATACTCCACCTGAAATCCGAAAACCACCTCAGATTCGTGGTGTGCTGCCTTTAAACTGAGTTCAGATTTCATGTGTGGTGATTATCTGGATTTAGATTATTATTTGATTATTAATAATAAGAGATTTTGACTGCTGTTGTTGGAATTTTACCCCGGAAGAATTATTTGCCCCATATGACTAAAATGTTCCGCTTATTCATTTTCGTTGATTCCTTTCCTTTTAGATCAGTATAATCTACTTTGGAAAAAAACCCTCACAAAAACGTAAACCAAAACTCAAAAAAAAAACCCCAAAACCTTGTTCCTCAACTCATTATGTATAGAGCGAAGACATGTCAACTTTAACTCTTTTTTTTTAGGATACGAAATGAGTAAATAAATAGAAGTCTTCAAAAATAAAGTGTAGATAGTTTTTAGCTTTTAGTAGTTACTTTACCTTCACTATAATACCACGATATATACTTTTTACTGAAGCGTAGAGATGAATATGGTGTAAGGTTGACCACCAACATTGCAAGATAAAAAATTAATATTGTCAATAAAAGCATCTAAAGGCGGGAATATTAAAATTACAAAGACATCACAATAGTATAGCGATCACACTTACCTTGGAAATATTTCGGGAAAAAATCCGTTTCGCCTGAAATGGCCATACTGTCCACACTAATCGATGAATGGTGAGCATCACCGTAGTGATCACCATCGAGCACCACGATGCTGACATAAAAGCTCCAACAATCTAGAAAATTCTCAGTATCGCCGTTGAAGTTGAAGATCCATAACCACATCAAAGCATGTAGAACCTACGAAAATATAAGACGGAACGTTTGGTTGGAAGGCCAGTACATAGCCTATCATAAGGTGAATGAGTAGTTGTACGCAATCCAGGGCGCTTATAGAGCACATAAGCATGAACGCGAAGTCAGATTCCCATCCGCAATTCTTTGAACACACCTAAACGATGGAGTTGTGCACGGTTACGCCTACATTAGCACGGTTCTAGTTCGATATTATCTATATAAATATATATATTTATTTATTTATTTATTGGGCGGGTGTAGTGTCGGTTAGAGGTTCCGCTTCCTGCTCGGATCGATCGGAAGCAGTTCGAATCCGTCCTAGTGCTCACCAAGCCCGTCATCCCTCCGAGGTCGATAAATTGGCGCCAGACTTGTCTGAGAGGATAAAAACACTGACTTGACCCGTCGGCCAGGCACCGTAAGTCATTGTATGACCCAGTTACACGTTCGCGAACCTCAAAAGATTCTGAATTCAGTAGTGAACGAGGGGGCGCAGGTCCCAAGAGGATTGATTAACGCCAGAAACTTTATCCTTTTATCCTTATATACTTATTCATTCCGTATTGCTAAAAGATATTATTGGCTTCAATCAACAACGTTTTATAGTGCGGGCACCCTTTCGTCGTGCTCGCTCCTTTTTGTTACCTGTCGCGGTTTTCTCTGAATACACGGGCGGCCATTTTGCAACCTCACACATATTGACTGAGGGAATACTGTTGAGAGGCGCATACGAGTTTGACTGCTACCTTCTCGAAATGGTCCTGCGGGCACCGAATGCAATCAGATATTTGAGTATACGATCTGGACACGCACGAGCGTGCACAGTTATATGACGGTAGTTACCTGGATATTCAAAAATGAGCTGTTGTCTGGCACGCGGCTAACCCCCAACAGAAAATAGGATAGATGCCGGATAGCCGGAGTTTGGAGTCTATGGTAACCACGCGAGCTAAACACGGCTGGACTTTTTCGACCTGAAGGTACTTAGGTCGTTCGGTATCGATAGGCAATTCACGCGAGAGTTGTTTGAAACACGTAATGAATGGTCATAATCCTCTAACAGGCGACCACAATAAGCATTGGATTGATATGGGTTTTTAGCTCACAGTTCTAGTTCCTCTTTTTCGGTTGTTCATTATGACACTAGCTAGCTGGAATTCTTCCTTGATATGCTCCTTTTCAAATTCGTCCCTACAGTTGTTTCTTATTCTCTCCGGGTGGTGGAAAGCCGTTCATGGACAGCAAAGTTGGTGAGCCCTTGCGCTTGAGGTCCCCCACCCGTTCGCCCAGGGTCCTTGACGAATTCCTCCGTTCGAGGTTAAGTTAGGTCACCCAAATCCTGGTACCCGTTTATCTACCGTAGCGTTCTGGGTCTGGGAAAAGGATCTCGCGTGAGGATTTCTCACCTTCTCTCTTCTCCTGGAGAATGACCTGCCAACCCATCACTCCTCATGCCTTGAAGGGCCAGTCTTGTTGTGTAAAATTCAGGCAAAATTCTAGTGAGCTCTGTTCCATCTTTTTTTTGTTTTATGGCACACCTGCAGGTGTTTTCAACGAATAAATAAATAAATAATGAGTGAATTTGGAGTTTGAAGAGAACTGGCAATGCTACCAGAACAAATATATTGTGTTATTCTAAAACTATTGTACAGGTATTTGTACTCAATTGAAATTTTTGAGCGAATTCCAATGATGAGATGGAAACAGAAATAATTAGCACGTACAGTAGTACTAGTAGCATAACTGATAGTATCACAGAGGACATCCTTCCTTCCTGAAAGGCGTAGAAACCAATGACTTACCTTGATGAATATTATTTGTAATATAAGAAATAATACGGACAAGGACATCAGTGTAGCACCGAAAGCATGTAACTCCACTGAATCCATGTTAGTAATGGCGTTCCAAAGAATAGAAACAATACTTCCAGTTAGATGAAGATCTTAAAAAAGACCCGCACTTTTTAAATCAGAGTTTACTAGAAATCCTGATCATATCACGACAAAATAACATTTAAAAATGAAAATTGGGTCCCATGCAGGAAGTTAGTTCATGTGAAACATGTGGCTTATTGAATAACACTGTAAACACACAATGAAGGCGTGAGTAATTTCTCAAGAGAATTATTTTCTTAATAACGCTGTAAACACACAATGAAGGCGTCTAAATGAACAGGACGATCTTCCAGGAAAACTCCCAAAATGTCAACACGGAGCATCTTGTGCTGCTGCTGCGATTCGTATTGAAGCAAAAAGTTTTAATCACAGATGCTTCGCGAAGAACCGTCATATCTATTTCGGCATTAGCGCCTGCCTTAAACTAGAGGGAAGGACAGCAGGCTGGGTCGGAGCTTCGTCGTCAGCTTCAAGACATCACCCCACGAATCCGAGATGGCACGGATTTCAGGTGGAGTATTCGTAGGCGGGATCGTAGATTATGAAGAGAAGGGCGATTCCGTCCATTTTTTCCTAACTGCCGTAAAAAGCGGCTCGGACGATACGGCTTCGAGCGATTCGGCGCGCTATTTTCTACAACGAGTTCGATTGGAGCGCGCCAGTCCTGCGCACGCGCCGCCTCTTCCGGGCCGTTTTTTACAGCAATTAGGAAGAAATGGACGGAATCACTCTCCTCTCCATAATCTACGATCCTGTATACGAATACTCCACCTGAAATCCGTACCACCTCAGATTCGTGGAGTGATGCCTACATGATGTGATAGAGTTGCCACTGTTCCTCTTAAGAGCAAACTCTTGAGCACGACAAGGAAATCCGTGCACGTGATTGGAACGAATGGGCGCCCGTGGGAATTTCCAAGCTTACAAGAGGGGAGCTATGCATCTGTATCCAATGGATCACATATTCACCTACATGCGTACATATAAACAAGAAATTTTATGAAGACTAGTTAACAAAATCTCAGGGTAACGAGAAATTGAGTTGAAGACCAGTCCTCCCCCCCCCCCCTCTTTTTTTGAAATGAGTAATTATGAGGAATTTTCTAGGGAATTTCTCCACTATAAAGAACGAATAAACACTACAAAATGTCACGAGACATACGTCATGAGAGCCGAAGGTCGAAGTCGATGTGCTAATGAGCGTATCAAATTGATAACAATACTCATGAGAATTTTTTAAAGTTCAGCGTTCACCTTTTCATCCACACAGCATTAGGAATGAATGAACATTTCGAGGAAAAAATGTAGACCGAAGCGAAAAACGAACGAACAAAAGAAGGACATGAAGTCAAACATCGCCCATAAGCGTGTTCAGAATCCACATTACACTATAAGAGGGGATTTGTGGATCAGCAGACTATTATTTCGATTACAAACGTTGTCCTGGAATGCTCAGCGAATCTACGTTGTTATAAAACTAAAGGAATAAGAAAAACATTTGTCGGAGATCTTGTCGTCAACGCATTAATTAATGTCCAAACCCCGTACTACAACAATATTTTTCACGGTTGGCTTGGAAATGTAGTCGTATTTTATCAAAGCAGGATATTTGTTTTTCACATTTATCTTTGTCCGCTGAAGTAATTTTGAGTTCTTAAGTAAGCTGACTGACAGCTTTGATCTACTGTTGTTTGTTAAAGGCATCAGCCCACGAAGCCTCGAGTGGTACGGATTTCCAGTGGAATATTCGTATACGGGATACGGGAGATTGTGAAGAGGGGGTAATTCCGTCAATTTCTTTCTAATTTCCGTAAAAAAAACGCGCCGGAAGATGCGGCTTCGAGCGTTTCCAAAACAAGTTCGATTGGAGCGCGCCAGCCTTACGCACGCGCCGCCTCTTCCGGGCCGTTTTTTTACGGAAATTAGGAAGAAATGGACGAAATCACCCCCCTCTCCATAATCTACGATCCCGTATACGAATACTCCATCTGAAATCCGTACCACCTCAGTTTCGTCGGGGTGATGCCTTTAACGGGGCCGTTGCGTTGCGAGAGATATGTGCATTACGAACGGGGAATTCTTTGAAGAAAATCATAATAAATGTATGTTATACGGATAAATCCTTCGATCTCTCGTACTATGTAGATATTCATATGGTAAAATCTCTATCTACGTAAATAAATGTTAATCTTGCATGCATGCTATGCCATAATATCTTTTAAACAATAACTTTTAAACAAATCTCGTGTGTAGATAAGGAAATAAATATTCACAGCTATTAGCGTGAAGTTTAAATCATTTAAAGCTAATATCCGCTTGCTTGCATCATTCTATAATTATTTCACATCCTAGTATCGGTGTTTTATATGCGAATATATGAGATAGAGGATAGGGGATAACTCTCAACAACTTCACGCATAGAAATCTACCTGCAAGCACTGTGGTACCTCCATTACTAGTTCGGACCATTACTAGCGGATATATTGTATTTATGAGCAGCTTTAGAATTGTATTTTACGAGATGACAGCTGTGAAAAACAAACATGGCAGCGAATAAACGCAACTACATTTCCAAATTCATTTGTGAAAAATATTACTGTAGCACAATTTTTTTCTTTAGACATTCCTCCCAGACAAGTCTGGTGCCAATTTATCGACCCCGGATGGATGCGGGGCTTGGTTTGCACTGGGCGGTTTCGAACACTCGCTAACTCGTGTGGCTACAACAAGGATATTTACTTCCTATTC
This sequence comes from Necator americanus, assembly GCF_031761385.1. NCBI lineage: Eukaryota > Metazoa > Nematoda > Chromadorea > Rhabditida > Ancylostomatidae > Necator > Necator americanus. The sequence goes on from NC_087373.1 coordinate 3,203,548, forward strand.
TCGTAAGTTTTATAGTTGCTAAGGTTGCTTGAGCAATCGAAGATTGTAGTTGCCAAATGATGTTCCCAACTACAAATGTCGATCCACAGATCCTTTTGGAATTTGAATTGATTTTAATGTTACCAAAGGTCAAATAGAGTCGAAGTAATAGAGAAGAGCTTTTCAAAGAATATAAACGACACGTCTTTCTTTTGTTGTTGTTGTTTTTTTCCTATTTTTTTTTAATTGCATTGATTTGATGAGCAGCCGAAACTGGTAGTGGCGTGTAATGTTCCCATATACTTGATCGTTTGTCCGTTTACAGCTTATGTATGTTTAGACTTCTTCGGCTATGCTGCTACTACATAACCGTCTACATAACATATAGGATCTTCAATGTTTATTGGGCTACATTTGAATCCTGTGTCATGTAAAATCCTTCATAATACACATAAAAATACGAGTAGTTTTGTATTACGATAATTTTTAACTCGTGATAATTTAGGTATGACTTTTAAGTTAACTATGATTCGAACAATTGTTTTCGTCCAAACCGCGTGGGAAAAAGAACACAAGGTTTGCTTAGAAAGTAAGTCGAAATTATAGCATGGAATGTATCCAGAAATACATTCATTCCTCTAGGAATATACTTTAACACATTAATAGTCACGTTAGAGAAGGATTTTCTCACATAACATTCACTTATTGTAATCTGTTCCGAAGAATTCCCGCTGATAATGCACATAACTCTCCTGACAGATCGCAATCGGTCGAATTGAACTCTCCTAGAAAGCACATCCTAGAAAGCACATCCTAGAAAGCACATCCTAGACCGAGTATCGATCAGTTTATCATGTTACATACATATTTTGTGTTAACTGAAACTGAACGTCTCTTTCAAGGACGTCTTCAATCGGTGGAATCAAATAGTGTCGTTTTCTAGTGAGTCTAGAGAGAGCCTCACTGAGTGAAATTTGAATCTGATTCAAATAGTACGATGAAATGACTGATGCTCTATCGCAATGGAATCTAGGCGATGTTCATCCGACATCAACATTTTTATTTGAACAGTGGTTGATTGTAATATTTGCATCTGTCCACAATGAAACACCCACGCATTTCTGGCCGCGTAGCTTTTATTCCGATCTTTTGCTTTAGCCGAGATATGGAAATGAGTTATAGTACGAATATGTGTGCGCTATGTTATACGATCACATGTTTATTGATATCTAGATAGAATATCAGAAATATGTTCTGTGAGAATCCAGTTCTCAAATTTATCGAAATTACAAGTAGAATATTTCAGCAGGAATCTACATAACCGTTGTCGCATCTCTTGCCTACTAATAAGTGTATGTTATGCTGTAGGATCATATTTTTGCACAAGTATTGTCAGATCAAGTCTCAGAGACACGTGCTGGGAATAAGTAAAATTCTACAACTTAAATATTACAAAATAACAGCTAAAAGATTGTCAGCTGTCAGGCTATTGGGTCGTCTTCGTTCGATTCTTCGTTACGATATGTGTACTTATATGGGAAGCGACCATCGTGGTCATCCGGGAGTCATTACCTATCCTACAACATCCCGTAGATTGAATCATGCTCTTCAGATCCCGTCGAAAGGAACTGAAAAATGAAATTTTAGAGAATTATAGAAAACCGTACCACTTCAATTCTTATTCTGACTTACACGCTGAATGTCATATAGAGTACGGCGCTGGCACCGCTCCAAATCACCCACATGATTAGACTCAGAGATGAAAGATACTCATCGTACTCTAGCGCTGGTAGAATGAACTCCCAAATAATAAAACAGAAAAGTTGATATCCGCAAAATGAAAACACCTGGAAATAATCAGCAGAATAGACCAAGGAAAGGAAGTATGAAATAAGAAAAGGACCTACCATTAACGTCATGCGCATCTCACGACTTTTTCTTATTTGTGATTTTCCCTGAAAAAGCTAACATGAGAGAGACATATAATATAAGAAATACGAGGATAAGGAAGACCAAATAGTCCTACATGGAACAAAACTGCGAACACTACTATATAGACCAATGTAGTGACAATAGCTGATGCATAGGTGCAACTAATGTGCAGACGAAGACAAATAATAGAATACGGAAGATCTAAATAAAATAAAGATTATCAAAGTTTGCTCATCAGAAAGTATAATTCTGGGTTACATTGCGTCTATGCGGTCGATCCTTTGAAACTGCAAAAGAACTTCTCACTCCTAGGCAAACGAACCAGTCGTAGATTTTTGTAGAAGTATTAATATACCGATTTAACAGTTAGCTCATTAACCTCCCGATGATTTTTGAATTCAGCTGAAACGCGTTGTCGTCGAACAATTTGAATTCTATCATTTGCTTTGCTTTCAGTCGCGAGTGATCCGGATTCTATTCGTTCGGGAGGAAATTACCCCTTTAATTTTCATAGATTTCTATTGGGAAAAGAATTACGTGAAAAAAAGTCCGCAACACTTCTTGCGGGATCTTCTATCTTCTTTTGAGTGCAACAAACCTCCGCCCGCTGCATTTGTTGACTTCTTCCTCTATAACTTCTGCTTTCATTTTTATTTATAGGACTAGTAAATCGTTTTAAGCTGTATTTCTTTGCTGGTAACCCGGCTACAGAATCATTCTAGGAATGTAGTATCGAGTTTGATAAGCTGTACACGAGGTTGTTAAATAAATTTATTGGCTAACGTTTCGGCAATATCGCCTTCTTCAGAGTCTGAAATGGGCGATCCAATCTACAATTTAAACGACCAGCCTCTCCACAACTAAACTGATAAACTCCACGCCTACTTTCAATCACCAATTTAGCGACTACACTGAATGCTCACCTTAGATCGGAGACGCCTAGCATGGACCGATTACTGATCGATCACGAGGTTGAATGGTTCGAATGTCACGTTCGGATCGGAAGAACTATTCGAGAGATGGCGCGAATTCCCGTGTTATCGACAGACATTAGCCCTTGCGGTTCATTTTAAGGTGTTTTTCTTGGATCCAAAATCCCTCCAGCGATTTTCGAGGCAACGTTTTAGATTGGTACGCTAAGATTTGGACCCTAATTTCAAAATCGGCTCCGTCGTGTCTTTGTGTTCTATGGGCACCTAAAGGAGTCCATTCTCGTAACCTATTCTTTCCGTTCACGTGCTCTTTGATGCGGACATACAGCGGTCGTGCCTTTTCACCGACATACTCGTCGCCACAGTTCGTGCAAGAATTCAGGTAGATTAACCCTGATCTCAAGCAGTCTCCTGGTCCACCTGTGGGATAAATAATACAGTTACAGGTGTTGTACAGATAGTATCTAGGAATGCTATCAATTAGAGAGCCCAATGAACTCTTCCTCTCATATTATCGTTGAGCTTCACAACTTCTCACGCCAAACTTGCCTAAATTTTTATCTGTTTCTAAAACTAAGAGGTTCAAGGCTAAAAATTCAACAGGCGATAAGTCTGCGGTATAAATAAATGAGGAAAAGTCTTCGGGAGACAAAAACATCCTACCTCTGGCATAGTACCACGAGATCCAGTCCTTCCTAAAGCGGAGGGAAGAATATGGTGTAAGGTTGAACGCCAACATCACTCCAAAAAAGATCCATAATATCGATAAAAGCATCTACAACTAGTAGCATTAACATCAATAACATCTCTTAAGAAAGTAGTGAAAATAACAATCCTACTTTGGAAATGTTTGAAGATATAATCCTTCCCGCTCGAAATGGAAATGCTGTCCATACTAGACGATGAAAAGTGAGCAGTACTGTAGCGATCGCTGTGGCACACCACGATGCATCCATAAAAGCACCCATAACCTATAAAATTGTCGGTACTGCGCCCAGCTGTCGCTCGAGTCATGCAACTATGCAATGCACATGGAACCCACGGAAATATAAGACGGAATTTTTAGTTCAAACGTGTATACATAGCCTATGATAAAGTGATTAACAAGCTGCACACAATCCATGGTGCTAATAGAGCACATAAGAACGAACGCAAAATCGGATGCCCACCCGCAATTCTTCGAACACACCTAAAGAAGAACTTATATACAATTGCAGCTATGTGTATTTTTACGTACCAACGGACAAACAAAGAAATCAAATTAGAATTAGACTTCAAGATTAGAAATTAGGAATTTGTAATTGGATCTTCTTTCCTTTCATTTTTATCATTTTCTGGACTCAATGAATTCTTACTAGTCAAATTTGGCTCTGAATTCAATAAGCAGGGTTCCAGAGGACAAACCCCCTTCTCACGGCGCATCCTGCCCTCCTTCTTTTTTGTGTCACGAAATCTACCTTTGAATGCTACAATTGTCGTTCTGGGACCACACGTGCTGGTAGTCACAGTATGGAGTTGAGACTAAAAGTGTTTTTGATAAGGAAGGCGGATCGGACTACTACTTTCCGTCTACGATACCAGAATTAAAAGCATCACCCCCACGAATCTGAGGTGGTACGAATTTCAGGTGGAGTATCCGTATACAGGATCGTAGATCAAGAAGAGGGGGAGGGGGGGGGGGGGGGTGATTCCGTCCATTTCTTCTTAATTGTCGTAAAAAACGGCGCGCTATTTTCAACAACGAGTTCGATTGGAGCGCGCCAGCCGTGTGCACACGCTCCATCTTCCGGGTCGTTTTTTACGGCGATTAGCAAAAAATGGACGAAATCACCCACCTATCCATAATCTACGATCCCGTATACGAATACTCCACCGGAAATGCGTACCACTCCAGATCCGTGGTGTGGTGCCCTTAAGGCGTTTCAATTAGCGAAACGAAAAGAAGTTCGAAGCTCCACTCTTGGACAACGATTTGAAATCAGGAACGTTTCTCATTTGCCATTGAAAGTGAAATTAATTTGGATGTGGTTGCAACGTATTTTTCGGATAACTGCTGAAAATTTCGACAAGATTAGGTTCTACAACATACAGACGACACATTATGGAGTCGCCACGATGATTATATATTTTTTTAAATGAAGTATTTATTATTTACTTATAAAGTAAATAAAGTAATAGTAGTAATAATATTTTAAATAAAGTATTTATTATTTATTTATTTATAAAGTATTTATTATTTATTTATAAAGTAGGAATGCAATGAAATATGTTTTCCTGTCTCTCGAACGAGCAGGTGGCATTTTCTACATAATAGAAAATGAAGAATTTGCTAGTACTCAATCAGACTAAATTGCGATCGATAAAAACCAGTTCAGCACAGATATGAACGACCACTTACAAGGATAACTTATGCTTCAGCGCATTGGCAAACTTCTTTCCCTACATAACTCAATTTATAAGCGAGAAATTCCTATTAATTGTAATGTTAAAGAAAGTGTTCGGGCAATTTTTTAATTACACTTTGATGAGATGAAAAACAACATAATTAGTAAATATATTAAAATAAAAATCAACCCGATCGATACCATCACAAAAACATTTTTGTCTTAAAAGGAAGAATCAAAGCCTTACCTTGATGAATATAATTTGCAATACAAAAAACAACACAGCTAAGCACATCATTATGACACCCAGAATGCGTTCTTCCGCTGAATTCATCTCTCTAATAATGAAATATCTGAAAACAGCTAGACGTTTTCTAATTTCACGCCGATGTTTGAAAAGAATTCCTGCTGTTTGGATAGGGTACATGCTGTATGGATAGAGTGAACTCGTGATCGTTCTATCCGTCAAAATAAAAACTATAAGAAAAAAAATTGCTTACACGTCCACAGCTATTTCATATGAAATATGACTTATTTGAGATAGACTACAAAAATAAAAAAATGAGGGAACTCTTCCTACCCGAAGCGGTGTCGCGCAGTCGGTAAGAGGTTCCGCTATGGTTACAATCGGTTGGAGGTTCGTATCCGCCCGAATGCGAACCAAGGCTCTCATCCTCCGATGTACGATAAATTGGTGCCAGAGTTCAGCGGGAGGATAAAAACCCGGACTTAGCACATCGGCTAGTCCTACAACTCATTGTAGGGCTGCACGAACGTTCATAAACCTCAAACGAAGTCGAAATGAGGTCGAACGCGTAAGCGCATCCCCATAGGGATTGATCAACACCGTGCACTTTATCCCTATCCCCAATTCTTTCAAAAGAAAAAGATTCAGATCCTGCACATCAGTTTCAGTTCTGCGTCTAAGCGAGCACCAGTACATAGCGGCCCTTCTTATAGTTTACCAGATACGGGTTCATTTCCCCAACGGAGAAAATAAAACAACATTTCGCGCTTCTCCGAACTTAGAAAAAAATAAAAATAAAAGCTTAAAAAAAAAGCATCATCACTGGGAGATCTTTAGGTCAGCACTTAGTAAGGATTCTTTTGTGCCATCTATCTCGACAATGCGTTTTGTACCTACCCTAAGAGATGTGGCAAAAGGAGAATGCTTCTCTATTACGCGAGAAATAAGCCATATTAAAGGCGCTAAAAGGTGCAGTACAACTTTTGATGGGAATTGAAAGAACGCTCGCTTGTTCGGCACCAGTATTTTATTTAAAGGCATCACCCCACGAATCTGAGGTGGTGCAGATTTCAGGTGGAGTATTCGTATACGAGATGGGAGACTACGGAGGCAGGGTGATTCCGTCCATTTCTTCCTAATTACCTTAAAAAACGGCCCGGAAGATACGGCTTCATTCGTTTTGGCGCACCATTTTGTACAAGAGGTTCGATTGGAGCGCACCAGTCTTGTGCGGCGCCGCATCTTCGGGGCCGTTTTTTACGGCAATTAGGAAGAAATGGACGGAATCACCCCCCTCTCCCATCCCGTATACGAGTACTCCACCTGAAATCTGCACCACCTCAGATTCGTGGTATGCTGCCTTTAACGTACATACGTAAAAGGTACGGTATAGTAGCACGTAGTAGCAAAAAGCACGTAGTAAAAAAATTCTAATGTTCCCATAAACGTCTAACGAGCTGAACTAATTGCACACCCGAAAAAAAAAACTCGCTGCAGTACTAAAAATTTAATCTCTCGATCTCGTTAAAGGCATCACCCCACGAATCTGAGGTGGTACGGATTCCAGGTGGAGTATTCGTAGACGGGATCGCAGATTATGGGGAGGTGGGTGAATCCGTCCATTTCTTGCTATCTGGCGCAAAAAAAACGGCCCGGAAGACACGGCGTGTGCACACGGCTGGCGCGCTCCAATCGAACTCGTTGTAGCAGGTAGCGTGCCGGAACTCTCGAAACCGTATCTTCCGGGTTGTTTTTTACGGCAATTAGGAAGGAATGGACGGAATCACCCTTCTCTTTATGATCTACGACTCTACGAGGACTCTATAGGCACAACCCATCTTAAACCCTAACCATCCCAGATTCGTGGGGTGATGTCTTTAATGTAGATGACATGAGAGATTTGAGAATATGATCATTGTTTTTGCTTACTCAAGAAAACTTTGTTGTTGCAAAAGAAACAGAGGAAAAAAAAGAAAAGAAAAGAAAAGAAAGAAAAAAAAAACACTACAGTCGGCGTAAAAAATGTTGTAACATGATCAGGCCACGCGTTCCCGCAGTGTGAAGGCGTGCACTGTGCTATCTCTAGAGTATACGGAAAGCTCCCCGAACCTCTTTTTCTTGCTTTTTAGGATTTTCTATTATTTCCTTCATTTGACACTGCATGAATAGAGCTACGCAGCTGTACTGAAATCATTTTCCATTACTTTTGTTTTGGCTCAAATTTGCTTAGTTTGTATGTCGTAATTTAGTTCGTAATTTCTGTGCTACTTTGTAATGATTGCTCACAATTTGCATTCATCGTTTTTGGACCACAAGGATTTCTCGCTCGTGCAGAAGTTTCACCAGAACTGTCCTCAAAGGCTTCAGTTGTCAGGAATTAGATTTCTACTCCACTTCAAGCGGGATAGAAATTCAGTCCATGAAAACCTGAGATCTAAGTTTAAAGGTATCACCCCACGAATATGAGGTTCCGGCGCGCTATTTTCTGCAACGATTTCGATTGGAGCGCCACCCTTGCGCTGCGCCGCATCTTCCGGGCCGTTTTTTTTACGGCAATTAGGAAGAAATGGACGGAATCACCCCCCTCTCCTCAATCTACGATACTCCACCTGAAATCCGTACCACCTCAGATTCGTGGGTTGATGCCTTTAAGTGTAACTGTGACCAGTAAGCCTTCTTTTGGAACGGATTCTGAGATTCTACTATGACTCCGGTTGCAGCAAACTCTAATCGTGCACATGCCAGCAATCATACTACAATACGTTTTACGAAGACTCTACGATAATTAGTGGAAAAGGACTCGTTAAGACTATTTACACCTATACCCTATTATATTATTAATGTACTATAATACGAAAATGGTTAAGACTATTTACACCTATACCCTATTATATTATTAATGCACTATAATACGAAAATGTAGTAAAAAGCTACATAAAGCAGAAAGAAAAGATGTTTTGGGAATTCTCAGCCAACTGTGAAGAAAACTCTCTGCAGAGCTCCTCCGAGAAAATAGCGCGTCGTCATACTACAATATGTATAGCACCGACTGTACAATCTATCTTTTTCTCAATGGCCACGCCTTAATCGCTAACAAAACTGTGCTACAATAATGTTTTTTACGAATGAGTTGAAATGTAGTTGCGTTTAGTCGCGGTACGTTTGTTTTTCAAAGCTGTCATCTCGTAAAATACAATTCTAAAGCTGCTCATAAATACAATATATCCGCTAGTAATGGTCCGAACTAGTAATGCAGGTACCACAGTGCTTGGTGGTAGATTTTTATACGTGAAGTTATTGAGAAATACCTATCCTTTACCTCCGATACTCCCTTATAGTACACCTATACTATAATGAGAAACATAGAACAATACAAATAAGCGGATACTAAAATGATTTAGAGCTCAGTGCAATAGCTTTAAATATTTATTCCCTTGTCTTCACACACTAGCACTAAAACTACACTCGAGGTTTGTTGGTACCGATATTATAGGATAATTTGTATACAAAAATGCATAAATTCATGTAGAAAGATACTTTAACTTACGAATCTCTATATGATACGAAGGATTGAAAAATTTATTCAATATAGCTGACATTTGTTATGATTTTCTTCAACGAATCTCACGCTAATAACACGCAAATCTCTCACAACGGCTCGTTAAAGGGAACTTTTCTAGAAGACACATTTTGGGCCGGATATTGACTAACTCGTCACGTTACATACAATGTTTTTTTCTTGATTCAAACTGATTCCCTTCATTCTCAATTTAAAGGCATCACTCCACGAATCTGAGATGGTACGAATTTCAGATGGAGTATTCGTATAGGGGATAGTAGATTATGCAGATGGGTGTGATTCCGTCCATTTCTTGCTAATTAGCGGCGTAAAAAATGGCCCGGAAGATACGGCTTCATTCGTTTTGGCGCACCATTTTGCACAAGAGGTTCGATTGGAGCGCGCCAGTCTTGTGCGGCGCCGCATCTTCCGAGCCGTTTTTTACGGCAATTAGCAAGAAATGGACGAAACCACCTCCCTCTCCGTAGTCTCCCATCTCGTATAAGAGTACTCCACCTGAAATTCGTACCACCTCAGATTCGTGGGGTGATGCCTATAAGAATACTAGAGAAGAGCTCCACAATAGCTGCAGATTCTTCAAGATTAACTTGTATCGAATGAGTGAAATGAATTAAACAAGTGTTAGTATTAATGACAGTGAAGTTGGCTCCAACTTACACCACACTATGAACTTTGGTGCACATCGTGCTTCATTTCAGTTTACACGAATTAAAAATGAGTAGTGAATAGCCTATGAAGGAGTGTTTTTTTTAACTATGGAGAGCTACAGCAAGATTATTGTTAGGAACTCTTTCCTATTCCCCACTCACTAATATTTACTAATGTCATGTAGTATTTTTAGCTGTCTAATACTTGCCACAAAACCAACATCAAAGCATTTTGCTCCTTGATAACACTACCTTTCTGCACCGTTGACGATTTCTCTACCCTACATATCTCAGCATTTTTTGCGGCTAGACTGTATTTACTAGTTGGACGCTCTCAATAATAATAGACGTATCTGTCCACAATGTAGCACTGCCACTCCTGGACCACGAGAGGTTCATTCAGATTTTTCGTTTCATCCAGTTCCATTTATTCCGTGTAGATTAGTTCTAATATAAATAAAACTGAATTACATAATAGGAACAAATGTTTTAATATTCATTTTTAGGCTGATTTTCGTAGATGCTTCCAGCCAATGATTGAGATCCAGTATTTCAAATACCAATAAAAATGGTAGGTTTGTCATTAGAAAGCTAGTCAATCACTGTCGCTAGTCCTCTCATTTCAGTGCGTGCACTAGCAGGAGGCACCGCGTTCACCGTCACATCACTCCCGCAACATCCTGTGGATAGAATCAATTTTTTCAGGTCCTGTCGAAAGGAACTGAAAAAACGAAATTTTATAATTAAACCCGTACTTCTTTAATTACTTTTTTAAAGGCATCACTCCACGAATCTGAGATTGTACGGATTTTAGGTGGAGTATCCGTACAATCTCAGATTCGTGGAGTGATGCCTTTAAAGATTATAGAGAGTCATAGGGGTCATAGATTATAGAGACGGGGGTAGTTCCGCTCACCTCTGCCTGCATCACTGTCAGCAGCCGCCAGAATGCTGTTTTGTACGACCTCATCTATTACAACGCTCCGCCTCTTGCTCCGCCTCCGCCCTGCGATTCGTCGAAAATCAATTCGGACTGCCCCGATAGGCAGCAAGGGACGCTACGCGTGCAAGGGTGGCGCGTTGCAATAGAAGACATCTTACAAAACAGCATTCAGGGGCTGGCTGTTTGCGGTGATTCAGGGAAAGATGAGCGAAACCACCCCGGTCTCCATATTCTACGACCCCGTATACGGATACTCCACTTGAAATCCGTACCACCTCAGATTCGTGTGGTGATGCCTTTAAAGCCGTACTTCTTCAATTACTTTTTTAACTTACATACTGAACGCCATGTAGAGTATTGCACCGGCACCGTTCCAAATCACCCACATAATTAAGCTCACATATGAAACATAATATTCGTAATCCAACGCGGATAGAACAAACTCCCAAACAATGAAACAGACAATTTGATATGCAGAAAAGGGAAACACCTAAAATAAATCAGCAGAATAGATCAAGAAAAGGAAGCATGAAATAAGACGAGAATTCACCAATAATGTCATGCGCATCTCGTGGGTTTTCCGAACATAGGATTTCCCCTTAAAAATTACATAAAAAAAGCACATGAGACATAAAAATATTCAGTAAACCTACACGGAACAAAACAGCGAACACCAATGTGTACACCAACGTACTAACAATTGCTGATGCATAGGTGCAGACAACATGCAGATGAAAAAAATACGTAGAGAATGGAAGGTCTAAATGAAATGTAGATCACAATAATTTGCTCATTAAAAAGCATAGTTCTCGCTTCTGCTACCCCTGTGCTGTCGTAAAACCTTTGACTTTTTCAAGATTTATGAAATCTACTAGACTTTTTCTTACCATGAAAAGCACTGAATTAGCTGGTGTAGGTTGCATACACGTCCATTAATCTTCGTGTTTTTAAATTGAAGTGAAATGTGGAAGAATGTGGAAGAAGAATGTGGTAGAATCCCGAAGGGATATATTGATTGACGCCAAGCTTATATTCTATCTTTTGCATTGGTTTTCTGAATGAGAGGGACTCCACTTGCTCTACAAAAAATTCGGATATTGCTTCTGGAGATTCCAATGTAAAGAACAACAGAAATCAAACGAAAGCTAATTGTGCATTCTTTCAAGTTGTCTCAATTTCAGTTTTTGTCAACTTATTTGAATGCGACAAATTTTGACAGCATATTTTAACTGCTTTCTCGAATAGTCTTTCTTTTATAACTAACTTTTTCTTTTATAACTTTTATTCTCTTAACTTAACTTAACTCTTTTATTCTTTTATAACTTTTATAACTTTATAACTACTTTTTAACTACGAAACTGTCTCAAAAGACATTTTCTTGCTGCTAACCCCATTACAAAATCATTCCGAAAATGTTTTGAATTGAAAAGACGAGTAGACTTCTCCTTTCATATGATTCTACCTTTTCACGCCGAATTAACTTACTGAATCTGTGGTTCCACGTAGAACGTCAAGGTTTTAATTTAATTCTTTCAGTGACAATAAAGAAATGATCTACGATATAAGTAGATGAATGGAAGTCTTTAGTGGATCATATCATTGTACCTGTGTCATAATACCACGTAATCCACTCCTTTCTAAAGCGTATGGCTGAATAGGGTGTAAGATTGATCGCCAACATTGCTCCATAGAAAATCCATGGAATTGGTGCAAGAATCTACAATTACCAGTATAAGATCGCGGAACATCTAGCAAGAAAGTCTCTAGTAGCCTTACTTTGGAAATATTCGGAGGAAGAATACGTTTTGCTTGAAATGGAAATACAGTCCACATCAGACGATGAAGTGTGAGCAACACCGTGGCAAGTGCCGTCGAACACCACGATGCATCCATAAAAGCGCCCATAATCTGAAAAATTGTCGCTATTCCATAAGTAGTTTCTTGATGGCTCCCACAGAATGCACACAGAACTCACGGAAATATGAGACGGAACGTCTAGTTCGAACCAGTATACATAACCTATGATAAAGTGAATAACCAGCTGCACACAATCCATGGCGCTAATGGAGCACATAAGTACGTAGGCAAAATCAGATCCCCAACCGCAATTCTTTGAACACACCTGAAGAATTTAATGAAATTAAAATTGTGCATGTCTCTAAACAAAGAGAATTATTGTTTAGTGAAAGAAAGAACTGATAACCTACTGTTATGAATATTACTTGTGATATAAAAAACAATACGGACAGAAACATCATTGTAAAACCAAGAACGTGTGCATCAACTGGGTCCATGTCTTCAGTAATAGCGTTATGAAAATAAAACTAGAGTTTTTCAGTTGAATACAAACTTTTGAAAAAGGCACATATTACGTATTTACATATCACACTATTGTATTTGGAATAATAACCAGAAATAAAAATTGGCGACTATGCCCATGGCTGCTCCAAATGAAATGTACCTTATTTCAATACTACAAAAATACAATAAAGTAACGGATTAATTCCTTGAAAGATTTTTCCATTCACAACAGGTTCCGAGAGTACAGCATACCACAGAATCGACTTCGTTGCGGTGCTTTCAGGAAAGGAGAGGGCAATAAGTGTAGATCACGAATTACGGAAGCTAAAAATTGAAATTTCTGATTATACATAACAAAATTATTGCGAACTGCACTTACACATAATTATTGTGGTTATAAATAACATTCAGTCGTAAAATAACAACAGTGATAATAGTAAACTGGTAAAAGGTACAACGTATAGGCGCCTGATATGGAATAAAGATGTCATAAAAATATCTGTTTGCATTAGTATATTATTATTTATTATTTGGACTAAAATGTAATAAAGCATATCATGAACTCTTAGCCAAAGTCCTGCAAAAAAAACCATCCCTCTTGTTCATGAATCTCTTATGAATCTCTTAAAAACCTCTTATTTGAACTAGAATCGTTGAGTCTTCTGCTGCTCAACAAATGTGTTTTGTTGTTAAAAAAACGGATAGGAAAAACATCCATTTGGCATCATTTTGTGAATGGTTACTGTTTACTTAATCTCGGCAAACCTTGCTACAATAATCTGTCCATGGATTAATTGAAAATGTGTTCATATTTCATAGTAGCGTGTTTTTCATATTTGCCTTTTGCCAGCGGTGACAAATTCAAAGCTGAAAAACTATGCTCTACCTTCTTTTAGGTTAAAGGGAGCACAAAACCAACATTGTTATCGACGCTTCATTTCGGCTAACGTCTCCACGTAGTCGCCTTGTTCAAAAGTTTGGAAGGTCAAGGACGTATTTATGTAGACTGTCCTCCAAAACACCTTGTCACAACAAAAGTTACCGTTCAACGGCAGAGAAAACTAAGAACAGGATTAGAGGATTACTACCGTAATCAAAATGTAATATGTCTATTCAATTTAAAAATTCCAGGTTTATTCAAATACATTTTTTTCTTATGTTGGCGCAACCTTCACTGACATCAATGTCTAATTTCGTGAAAGAGGCCTCAGTCGTTAATGATTTACGCCTGTTGACGCTCGTTTCCAGAAGTGAATTCTTTGATTTTCAACATGAGTGAAAAAAATCAGCAAAGAAGTTACATAAAATCTTGTTCTTAAAGTAAGATTAAGATCGTTTGTGTGATCCAATACGAATCACATTGTGATTTGTTTTGCCTTTGCCAGATTTGTGGGCAAACAACTCTTAGTTTTTTTTTCATCACGATAATACTCCATTTCACACTGCTTAGGCTGTTCGCGACTTTTTCATCAGAAATTTCACTCACATCGTTCCGTAACCGCTTTGCTCATCTGACTTCGTTCCTCTGACTTCGGCTTGTTCCCGAAACTCAAAAAACCCAACCCACCCAAAATCAAAAAACCCACTCTTATAGAGGAATTACTACAAGAAGTCGTCGATGAAATCTTCAATCAATGTGCGTGTGTTTTTTTAAGAGCGAAAAAAATTTCGTTTGAAAAAAATATTAATTCAATAGCAGAAAATTGCGGAAAGTGTTCCTGCTTTAAATCTTTACAGATAACTAAGAGCTAGCGTGCAGGGAGAACCAGAAGAAGTCTAAAGTCCGGAACTTGCCGAAGTTGCAGCCTGGTGATGAATAAGAAAGTGTGAATCTAAGGCAACGAAAGGGCAGATGCACTATTGGAGAGGAGTACAGAAATCTTCTTTTCTTTTACTTAAGTCATATGATTGGGTATTTCTTCTCTTGAGTTGACATGGCAGCGACCTTGTTATGATCGTCTATTCTTGGCCGATGCTTCGGCGAGTTCGCCGTCTTTGAAGTCTGAAAAGGTAAAATCGAAAGTAATTTATCCAACCAGATGCCTTTTTCGTGCCCCGCACGACTTTCCCAGCAAGCCGGCACCCTTTCTCACGCGGCGTTCGGGAAACATTGCCATTGGCAATGTATTACGGTAACGCTCCCACGCCGGCCGCAGCACATAGGGGCTGGCTCCGAGCACTCGGGGTTCCAGTTCCCTTTTATCGTTTCTTGTGGTGTCGTGATTTCGTGCTCGTGTTTTTCGATCGGTTATCGCACCACCACCGCATGTCCGCGTATACCATCCAACCCTGGCTGGCTGCTTCTGGGCCCGAGCTGCAACCACATACCATCTGCGGCCGAGAACCACAACCACTGAGCCGTTGACGGGCCCCTATGTTATTCCGCCGATCATGTCGTGTATTTGTGCATTGTCGTGTAGTGTCGTTATAAGGATAAACCATGTACATATAACCACTTTTACTACATTATAACCACAGGGGAATAGGTTGAAGGGTGGGGTCAGGGGGCAGCCACGAAACCCCCAGAGGGGGAATCGAGGCAGGGGGATGGGACCTTGGGCGCGAGCCCGCAGGGTTCGGAGAAGCTAGGCAGCCATTCGGTGGCTCGGCCCCAGGCCCTACCACCGATGCCGCCGCTCCTTCTCGGAGCCGACCCGGGGCACGACAGCTTTATCCGCCCAGCAAACAAAATCCAAAGTATAATTTGGATGTCGTAACTGAAAGTGGAAGCGTACCTAAACATTTGAGTATTTTCCCGTCTCTGGTATCCGTGGTGAGGTGACTAGCGCTATCAAATAACTGCTTTCCATATGCGCTACCTTGCGCCCACCAGTGTAGGGCAATGGTGACTACGAATGATCCAAACGGTCGAGCTCCGGCATCGCTTTAGCAGTACGATCGCCAGCGAAATAGTTCGAGACTATCATCCTGAACATGCCTCAGCACTAGAAATTATAGTGGTTTTACGGTTCAATCTAGCCCAACAAGGCTGTTTAGACAACGACATTATTCTGCTTGACAACCCTGTCCTCCTGCACCGCTCGTTATTTCTGTTACACAAATTCAGTCTCTTCTTACCTAGACTGTATTTAGTGCTTGGACGTTCTCAATAGTAATAATATCATCATCTGTCTATAATGTAGCACTACTATGCCTAGACTACGAGAAGTTTATTGTGAATTTTCGGTTTATCCGAGATGAGAAGATTATGATAATACTAATATAAGTGAGAATGAATTGCATAATAGGGACAAATGTTAGAACATTTATTTTCAGGTTGATTTTTGTGGACGTGTTCTTCCGATGGTTGAGAAACAATAAGTCAGATATTACAAAATGAGAGTTAGAAGGTTGTCAGTGACAAGCTAGTCAATCATTGTCGCTCGTCTTGGCGTTTCAATGCGTGGACTAGCAGGAAGCACCACGTTCACCGTTATACCACTCCCGCAACATCCTGTGGATAGAATCAATTTCTTTAGGTCCCGTCGAAAGGAACTGAAAAAGCAAAATTTTAGAATTAAAACGATACTTCTTCAGCTTCTCTTCTTGCTTACACGCTGAACATCATGTAGAGTATGGCACTGGCACCGTTCCAAATCACCCACATGATTAAGCTCACAAATGAAACGTAGTAATTGTAGTCTAATGCGGGTAGAACAAACTCCCAAATGATAAAACAGACAATTTGGTATGCACAAAAGGAAAACACCTAGAATAAATCAGCAGAATAGATCAAGAAAAGGAAGCATGAAATAAGACGAAAATTCACCAATAATGTCATGCGCATCTCACGGAGTTTCCGTGCTTGAGATTGCCCCTAAAGAAAATAATATGAAAGGGCACATGAGGGATGAAGATATTCGATAAACCCACTTGCAACAAAACTGCGAACACCACTATGTAAACTAATGTACTGACAATAACTGATGCATATGTGCAAACTATGTGCAGATGAAGAAAAAAGGTAGAGAACGGCAGGTCTAAATGAAATGTAGATTATAATAATTCGCTCAACAAAAAGTATAGCTGCCGCTTCTGCTACTCCTGGACGAATTCCGAAGGGGTTTATTGTCGACGCCAAGCTAGTATTTTTCCTTTCTTGGGTTTTGAATGATGTAGACGCACTTGCTTGACTAGAGATTTGGCTACTTTGCTTCTGGATTCTCAAATGTGGCAAACGATAAGAACGATATGGAAGCTGATTGTGCCTCCTTTCGCGTTTTCTCAATTTCAGTTTTTTTCTCAACTCATTTGAGTGCGACCTATTTCGACACCATATTTTAACTTCTTTCTCTAATTGTCTTTGTTTTATATTTATTTGTAGATCATTCTAAGTATGCTTTGAAATAATGAGACCAGTGAACTCCACCTTCCAAATGATTCCACCTTCTCAAGCCGAATTTACATGCTAACTTTGTATCTGCATTTAGAATGTGCAGATGTTAGTTTAATGCTTCTACCAAACGATCCACGAAATAAATACATGAGTCAAAGTCTTCAGTGGATGATGTCATTGTACCTCTGTCATAGTACCACGAGATCCAATCTTTCCTAAAGCGCATGGCTGAATACGGTGTGAGGTTGATCGCCAACATTGCTCCATAGAAAGTCCACAACATTAGTGCAAACATCTACGAGTACCAGTATCACATCACTGAACATCTTGCAAGAAATCTTAACAGCCTTACTTGGGAAATGTTGTGAGGAAGAATACGCTTTGCTCGAAATGGAAATACAGTCCACGTCAGACGATGAAGTGTGAGCAACACCGTAGCAAGTGCCATCGAACACCACGATGCATCCATAAGAGCGCCCATAATCTGAAAAATTGTCGCTATTCCATAACTGGTTGCTCGATGGCCCGTGAGCACAGAATGCACATAGAACCCACGGAAATATAAGACGGAACGTTTAGTTCAAACCCGTATACATAACCTATGATAAAGTGAATAACCAGCTGCACACAATCCATAGCGCTAATGGAGCACATAAGTACGTATGCAAAATTAGATCCCCATCCGCAATTCTTCGAACACACCTGAAGAATTTAATGAAATTAAAATTATGCATGTCTCTAAACAAAGAGAATTATTGTTCAGTGAAAGAAAGAACCGATAACCTACTGTTATAAATATTACTTGTGATATAAAAAACAATACGGACAAAAAGGTCATTGTTGCGCCAAAAACGCGTGCATCAACCAGATCCATGTCTTCAGTAATAGCGTTATGAAAATAAAACTAGAGTTTTTCAGTTGAATACGAATCTTTGAAAAAAGCTACGTGCTACGTACATATCACGTTATTGTATTTGACGGAATAATAACCAGAAATAAAAATTGGTTCCCATAGCTTTGTTATGAACATTTCCATAGCTGTTCCACATAATAATATAGCTGATTTTCATAACACTACAAAAATACAACAAAGAAATGGAGTCATTCTTTGAAAGATTGTTCCATTCACAACAGGTTCCAAGAATACACCAACCACAAAATTGACATTGTTGGGATCATTCCGGGAAAAGAGAGGTCAACAAATGTAGATCACGAATACGAACGCTGTCACATCCAACTCCGCTTTTTCTCGGTATTTACGGAAGCTACGGAAATCGAAATTTCTGATTATACATAACAAAATTATTGCGAACTGCACTTACACATAATTATTGTAGTTATAAATAATATTCAGTAGTAAAATAACAATAATGATAGTAATAATCCAGTAGAACTTTGAGATGTACTAAAGATATCGTACGATTTTCTAATTGAACTAGAATGTAATGAAGATTAGCATAGAGTCGTAGCCAAAGTCCTGCAAAAAAGTCACGAAAATTACTGGGATTAATGCCGCATCCCATTCTTAGCGGGTTATCTGATTGAGCAGATAATTAGCAAAAATTATACGATTTATGAAAAATATAAAAAAAAGATCAGATGATTTCCTCTTCTCGCATGAACATTATGCAAATATGCAAAAAGTAAATAATAATTCTAGCTTCTCCGTGCATCACACTAAGGTAGTGAGGATCCTTTGAATGTGTAAGGACTAAAAACTGACTTTACTGGTTAGTAGAATGATTAAGTTCATATAAGTTTATAAGTAGGTAACATACCCAAATTATCACTAGCATGAGAATTACCTCAAATCATCTTTAGATCAGCACTTAACCATCCACCATATTTATGAATCTCTTATGAATCTCTTAGGAATCTCTCATAAATCTCATATTTGAACTAAAATCGTTGTTCTCTGCTACTCAACAGTTTTGTTGTGAAATAAACGAATAGAAAAAAAATATACATTTGGTATTATGTTGTCGCTTCGGTCACTGTTTAATTAATGTGTGCAACCCTTACTACAATAATATTTCCATAGATTAATTGGAAATATGCTCATATTTTACAGTGGCGTGTTTTTCATATTTGCCTTTTGCCTGCGATGACAAATTCAAAGCTAAAAAAAAAACTATGCTCTACTTTTTTTAGCTAAAGGGAGCACAAAACCAGTATTGCTATCGACACTTCATTTCGGCTAACGTCTCCACGTAGTCGCCTTGTTCAAAAGTTTGGAAAGTCGAAGACGTATTTATGTAGACTGTCCTCCAAAACACCTTGTCACAACAAAAGTTACCATTCAACGGCAGAGAAAACTAAGAACATGATTAGAGGATTACTACCGTAATCAAAATGTAGTAAGTCTATTCAATTTAAAAATTCCAAATCCAAATGCATTGTTTTTTTTCGTATGTTGGCATAACCTAATAACATAAAAACGTGAAAAAAAATCCCATCGTAAGGTGCTGTAAATGAGATATCTGTCAACACACATATGCAGTGATGTTTGTTTACACTTAAACGTTTGCTTATCTGCAGATTGCCAACTATTCCACAACATATCTGGTCTCTATTCCAAAAATTCTCAAATGACTCAATGTGCTTGTAGCGTTGAATAGACGTGCACAACAATTGCGACTGAGCACCAATGGTGTAGCGGTATCATTGTACCCTCCCACGGTACAGACCCGGGTTCAACTCCCGGTTGGTGCAAACGTTTTGTATTTACTCCCTTTTTGGCACTAATCAAACATCCAAAACTAGGAAACAAATTCTTTCATTTTGTTCTTCGCTAAGACGATTTAACATTAAAACAAAAGAACTTTATAGAGAAAATAATGCAGCATTGTAAAACACGAATTTCGAATCTAAGATTATTTCATCAATCAATCTTGAGCTGCTGCAATATTTTCTCGCTGAAAATGAAAAAAACTCCTTATTAAGTTCATCAGCGAAAATACATCGCAAAAAAAGCCAAAGAACTTATCCACAATTAATAATATAATTAGCTGTTTGATTTTCGACACTACGATAGAAAATATTTCGCAGCCTGCTTCCCTAATGATTTCACCACCGATGTTCAAGATTGTTTTCCAGAAGACTGTATGTAATGTTTATACGTTGTCATAAACCGTAATATTTGCATCTGCCGATAAAATAAATAAATAAATACTATATGGGTTGGTTCTAATACTAATAAGTGTAAGTTATGCTGTAGGATCACATTTTTGCATAATCATTGTCAAATGAAGTCTCGGAGACACGTTTTGGGAATAAATATAATTCAACAACTCAAATATTACAAAATAACAGCTGAAAGATTGTCAGTAACGAGCTATTTGTTCGTTTTCGTTCGATTCTTCGTTGCGATATGTGTGCTTAAATGGGAAGGGACCATCGTGGTCACCCGGGAGTCATTACCACAACATCCCGTAGATCGAATCATGTTCTTCAGGTCCCGTCGAAATGAGCTGAAAATCGAAAAATTAGTCTTAAAAACGGTACTTCTTCAGCTTCTGTAACTTACACACTAAAAGTCATATAGAGTACGGCACTGGCCCCGTTCCAAATCACCCACATAATTAGGCTCACCAATGAAAGATAGTAATTAAAATTAAACGCGGGTAGAACAAACTCCCAAATGATAAAGCAGACAATTTGATATGCACAAAAAGAGAACACCTGGAAAGGGATGAAGGTGATTAGTAAGTATTGATTAGTAACGAGGAAGCATGAAATTTAAAAAAAAAACTCACCAACAATGTTATGCGCATCTCACGGCTCTTTCTTATATGAGGTTGTCCCTAAAGAAAATAGCGTAAGTATGTACACATAATATACATACAGGAGTAAATAAGTTCTAAAAAACAAAACTCACATAAAATAAAAATGTAAACACCACCACGTAGATGAATGTAGTGATAACAGCTGATGCATAATTGCTTATTCTATCCAGAAAAATAGAAATGCTAGAGTAGGGGAGATCTAAATGAAATGTAAAACGTTTTCTCGTTTTCGCACGAAATTAGAGCTAGTCGTTATTGTGAGGGGAAAAATTCGTCCTTAATGTTACAAAGTGGTTACAATAAATCTACTGAAGGAATTTTTTTACAAGTTGACAGATATGAAATATACAGCACAGTCAAAAAGACATGAAGTTTGGTGCAGTTGTGTAAACAGCTGTGGCGATCAATGACGTTAAAGGCATCACCCCACGAGTCTGAGGTGGTACGGATTTCAGGTGGAGTATTCTTATAAGGGATAGTAGAATATGAAGAGGAGGGTGACTCCGTCCATTTCTTCCTAATTGCGGTAGCAAACGGTTCGGAAGATACGGCTTCGGGCGTTTCGGCGCACTATTTTCTACAGCGAGTTCGATTGGAGCGCGCCAGCCTTGTGCACGCGCCGCATCTTTCGGGTCTTTTACAACAATTAGGAAGAAATGGACGGAATCACCCACCTCTCCATAATCTACTATCGCGTATAAGAATACTCCACCTGAAATCCGTAGCACCTCAGGGGGAGAGAAGGGGGGAGGGGGCAGGAGGGGTGGTGATGCCTTTAATTCTTTTACACGAGGTACTTCTACAATAAAATAAATAAAAATAGGGATAAAAAACACCTGCTTCTGTGAGTGATATGATCTTACCTATGTTGTAAAACCACATATATTTTCGAGAAAAACACATGGACGAATATGGTGTAAGGTTGAACGCCAACATTGCACCATAAAAAATGAATATTAGCAATAAAAGCAACTGAAAGCAACTGCATTTCGAATAAATGATATTACTAAATACATCATAACAGAATATTAACCACAACTACCTTTGATATTTTTGCAGAAAGAATTTTTGGTGCTTGAATTGGCCATACTGTCCACAAAAGGCGATGAAATGTGAGCAGTATAGTAAAAATCACCATTGAGCACCACGATGCGGTCATAAAAGCGCCGATTTTCTGAAAAACGATTGATTCTCGCCACGAGATCCATAGTAACTCCAAATGTACATAAATAGAACGTACGCAAATATAAGATGGTACTTCTAGTTGAAACGTTAATATGGTGCCTGCTATAAAGTGATTGATCAGCTGTATACAATCCATAGCGCTAACACAGCACATAAGTATGAACGCAAAATCGGATCTCCATCCGCATTTCTTGGAACAGACCTAAAGAAGTATCCTTACTATTGCAGCCGTGACACGTTATTAGGTGCCTCGTAGGGGATTCCGGTACGACAACGCCGTTTCCAACTGCACAAAATAAGATTTTGCAAAATATGTTTAAAAAAATAAAATAAGATTTTTGCAATCCACAGTCCAAAGTGATGAAAGGGATAAGTGTACGGAAAGTTATTAGTCAAAAAATTAAAAAAGAAATTTTTACTGTTGAAATAAAGTACTTTCACCGAAACTGTGGTTCTCAATTGACAAAATGCACATTAAGAGTCCATGGCACTGCAGTTACTGGTATTTTTTCCGGACCATTCCTTATCTGGACACTTTGCTGTTTTCAGTAAGGGGAGAATTAAGCGTAACCGCACTGCTACTCCTGAACCACATCCCTAGCTTAATTTTTTCGAGATATTCGAGCCCCATTTAAAATCCAGGCCTCTGATCTCTGATAGAATAAAGGGCATAGTAGTAGAGTACAGTTTTTTTTTAGAGCGGCGATAAGAAAAAACCATGGAACTTTTCGAGCAACGAATGGACATCTGTGTGTCTGTGATTTAATTCTTGAATGTTCTGTATGGATATATCGTTTCTCATAGTACAACATGACGTAATGTAAAATATATATATATATATATTTGAAGAAGTAATTATGCGTAACATCCGTACATTTATAGTCGGGTGTAGAATGACATGACATATGGTGCAGTTGCGTAACCAGCTGCGATCAAAGCGGCGCGGTGGAGATACTGGTTAGAATCGACATGGGACCGAATCGCGAACTGTGCAACGGTGGATGGTGCCAGCAAGGGTCCTGCCGCGATTCCAATCGTCGCGCCGCCGTCGTGCCTCAGTGCGCCGCTTTGAGCGCCGCCGCATACGCAACTGCACTGTGCTTTATGTCGTTCCGATCCTACTATAAGGATCAGAAGCCGAGTCGTAGGAGGAGTCGCAAAATTAGACTGATTAATAATTTGCAACTGCTTTGTTTTTTATCCTCCATTTCTTTGAAATAGTTTTACTCGCTTCGTATTCACTTTTCAAAGTCAATTTCGATTTCTTATGATTGTAAATCGATTTTTCCGTGGTTATGCTCGTTTCAGCGCACTTCTTTTCTCTTTTTATTTCGTCGCGAGGACCAGTTCGCGGTGTCTGCCTCTGAGTATTCATCCAACAATACCAGGCCCTCTCTTCTGGCCCAATGAGTGTTCTTTCTTCATCAGTACACTTGTGAAGGTATGGGAAACCACCGTACTAGCACCGGCACCAAGATTTTGCATGCACAAACAAATTGCACCATGCGGATGGTAGACGATGACTTACCGTAATGAATATTATTTGTAACACAAGAAATATTGCGGATAGACTCATCATTATAATACCAAAATTTCGTAACTCAATCGCATCCATGCTTCCCAGATGAGAGTTCTGAAAACAACAAAATTTGAAGAAAAAAAGTTGTTTTTTAGAAAGCGATACGATATGGTGGATATATCTGAACGAGAACCTCACTATACATTGTGTTAAACCAACTAATAATTATAAGCGTTAATCCTCATGCCTATGACTATTTCACACGAAATATGACTTCGATTTCCCAGCCAACAACAAAACAACAAAACAATATCGCAGAAAGGCAACATGACATAAGTAAAAATATATTGGGAACGAGGAAGCGTTGAAGTTGCGGAAGCAGAATTTCCTGGTCGGAAATCCCCTCATTTATTGCAACTATTGACACCTAGGGGTACTGCATTTGAAAGCATCACCCCACGAATCTGAGGTGGTACGGATTTCAGGTGGAGTATTCGTATACGGCATAGTAGATTATGGAGAGGGCGGTGATTCTGTCTATTTCTTCCTAATTGCCGTAAAAGAAGGCCCGGAAAAAGGCTACGAGCGTTCCGGCGCGCTGATTTCTACAGCGAGTTCGGTTGGAGCGCGCCAGCCGTGTGCAAGCACCGCATCTTCAGGGCTGTTTTTACGGCAATTAGGAAGAAATCGACGGAATCACACCCCTCTCCATAATCGACTATGCCGTATACTAATACTCCACCTGTAATCCGTACCACCTCAGATTCGTGAAGTGATGGCTTTAAGAGCATTAAGTGCGTTTTGGTCTGTTTCAAACAAGACGAAATCTTCACTCGCTTTCGCTTGGGATTTTTCCGCGCGTGAGTGTTCTCTTCCTGATTTTTACCTCAAGAACTCATCACGCATTTACAGTTGTTCCATGCTCCTAAGTAAGGTTGAATGAGCCAGCGAAGTGCCGCATTGATAAACGATTTCTTTTCTTGATTTTCTTGAGCTGTAGCCAAGAGTGGTATTGATCGTCTTTATTAAACAACAGCCAGCTAACAACAACAACAACAGATTTCTTTTCTGCTTCTCTTCATTTGCGCCACTGACTGCAGTAAATAATGAGTATTTTCCGTCCTACATGCCTTCGACTTTTTTTCCGTTGAGTACAAATAAGCAAGGAGAAAAACAAAGAGAGATTCATACAATGCTACAAAGTCACGCCCAAGGGGACACCCGAAGCAATCATACCAAAGGTAGATCGAATCTTCGAAAAATATCATACACTTTTGTTTCCGGTACTTAGAGTTAAACAATATTATTACTATCAATGTCATGAAATGCAGATGCGAAGCCTAGCACTTGAAGAGATTTCCCAATCGATGCTGTGACTTGAAAAAAAATTGCTCACTTCCTCTTAATTGTCCAGAAAAACGGCGTGGGAAACGAGATTGTCGCACCGGATCCCCCAAAAATTCCCGGATCCTGTAAATGTCCCACGTATGGGAGAGCTGGCAGGCACAGACAGGCAGACAGCTGCTGACGTCACATGTTCCGGCTCGCTAATAGACGTCGCACGTATCCCTACTCTTGCAGCCCTGACACGTTATCAGATGCCTCGTAGGGGATTCTGGTGCCGTTTCCCACGCCGTTTTTCTAGACAATTAAGAGGGAGTGAACAATTTTTTTCGAGGAAACGACGTTTCCAACTGCACAGTTCCGGGGAGAATTGAGCGTAACCGCACTGTTACTCCTGAACCACATCCCTAGCTCAATCCTTTCGAGATGTGCTCCATTTGAAATCCAGGCCTCTGTTCTCTCATAGAATAAAGGGCATAGGACAGAACACAGTTTTGTTACAGCGACGATTGAAAAAAAAATCATGGAATTTTTCGAGCAATCAGTAGACATCTGTGATTCTGTGACTTAATTTTTAAATATTCTCTATGGATATATTGTTTCTTATGGAAAAATCGAATTAAAGCATGACGTAGGATAAAAAAAAGTTTATATATAAAATACTGCCAACGGGGCTGCTACCTAATAAAATCCTTCTGGAAAATCTGGCGAATTGTCTCCAATCTTTTTTTTTTGAGAAACCCCAAAAAAAAATACCATTCAATCCAATGTATTCAGTTACACACACGCACGTACTTACAAGGCAATTTTGGAATGGAATATTTATAAAAATAAATCGTAGGTAACGAGAAAATGAGCCAAAGTGCACCCATTTTTTCTGCCCTGATGACTTTCTTTCAAAGGAACTCATTCAGGACGAAAATCATAAGAAATTATGAAAAATGCATAACGAGCACTGATATCAAGGAAAACTCCTACGACTATATCCATTGAACAACATTATTTTTATTTATTTATTTATTTATTTATTTATATTATTTATTTATATTATATTATTATATTGCTTTCATATTATCTTATTATCCTTATTCATATTATTATATTTGTTATTGTTATTGTTAATATTATTTTGTTTTTATTTTTTTTTTATTTTAACAAAAAGTTCTCAAATATATAATCTCATTCTAAAAGGTGACCTACGATCTGTTTTTCAGCCAGTTGAGAATGCATGTACACTCCGTAGAAGAGAATAAAAATAGTCGCGACAAAAAAATATGAAAAAAAAAATGAGAAGAATACGTGACGTGTGGAAATCTTCTCTACAAGATTCTTCCGAATCTAGTGATCCTTCGATAAAATTAAAATCACTGAAAAGTATTATGTTATATTGAAATTTACGAATCAACATAATTAAGAAATAAAATTTCTTAAATAACCTCTTTAATCGATTCGATCAATTATGTACGATCATCACCACATTTTTAGCACCATTGCTACTCAGAAGACGCGTTTCGCTTAGAAATGACTGGCAAAGGACGGTCAAAAGATTTGCTACGTATCCTGTTTTTCACGCCTTCGCCAGTTAATGGAACGGAATTCCGTTTTTTTAAAATCGATTACACAATGCACAAAAAGTGTGAAATTTATGAAAGAAAAAAAAAGCAGAAGGGAAAATGATAGTTTCTAGAGAAAAAAAAGTGGATTCTAATGCCTTAACTATGGATTCAATACGGTAGGGTGTAGATCAGGTAGGGATTATGCTCTAATTAGTCTCTATAAAACCTCACTACAGTAGTGTTTTTCTCAAAGATAAACTGAAAAACAAGGTAGCATGCTTGTTTTTCACGTTTGTGGTATCTCATGCGGTAAAAATTAGAAAATTAAGAGCTACGATCTGTTGCTGATAAGGGGTTTTTGATAATGATGAAGTTACGGCGCCTGATATCCAACAACGACTTCCATTGTGAATCGAATGTATATCGAAAAAAAAAGTATTTCATGAAAAACCCAAAGAAAAAACGGTGGTTGTTAGGGAACAATGAATTCGCTAATCCAAACGATTTCTAGGAAATAGTCCAGAAGGGTTTTTTTTTTCTCCTCAAGTAGAATTCATTGGTAAAGAACATTCACTCATTATAAGCAAAATGTATCACGGACCGTCGAAAAGTGAAGGAGGTCCCTACCCGCCAACCGTTCAAAAGTGAAGGGAGTCAGAGCACCGGCTCTCCTACTATCGCATCTATGATCACACTCGTTTTCGCCTAATTATCCAGTAAAATCCGCGCTGAACAGTATTATGTGATCCGGTCTCCCTGACGATGCAACTTTTTACGCGATGAAACGCGGGCAACTCCTCCGTCATTCAAAATCCGTGATGCAACTGAAATTACTCAAATAAGCAGTAGAAACTGTCCTATCTGCACATCTGCGGGCGCGATGCTGATTTCTCACGCTCTGTCACCCGTAATAAGTTGTTTCGTTGGGGAAACAGAAACACGCGTTTAACATGACTATGAATAGAACTTGAATAGTCTTCTCTGACAAAAATTGGGTTCCGGTTTAGTAATGTTTGTAATTTTTTTCTGTTCGTAAAATCCTCTGACTCAGACAAAGTGTGCTCCATTTTTTATCTTTTTTTTCTGGTGCACCATTGGTGTATGTGAATAAATAAATAAATAAATAAATAAATAACTTACACAAACAGAAAGAAACACCAAAAAATATTCCTTCTTGTTATGGAAATGATAAGCTACTATTAAGGATGAACGTTACTAAGATTAGGAGCTTTAAGATGTGCAGTTGAGCGCAAAGTAAAAATATTTCATAGAAAAAAAATGAAGTGCAAATGAATAAATATGAATTTTAGATCTATCGAATGTTTCTTTACACGGATCTCTGCGATGAACCTTCAATTCGGTCGGGTAGAAGACAAAGAGGCTGAGAAATGAGAATGAAAAAGAAAGAGAAATAGGATTACAGGATTGTCGCTGTTATCCGATCAAAAAAATTCAATATCAATTAAAGTTTTTGCTCTAGAATAGAGTTTGGATCAACGTATTGCTTAGAAAAACAAAAGAAAAGTGAGCTCGAGTCGAACAAAGTACCTTTTTTGACTGTGATACTTTTTTTCCCCCTCTTGGTCAACCTAATAATCCCAGACTCATTGGATATTATCCCCACACATACATTCAATTATCTTTTTTTTTATTCTACAACTATTACTTTCCTAGTTACACATTTTCTTTCTAGACAAACTTCAACCGTAACGGGACCCCTAAGACGTACTCGGATGATACGACGAACACCATATTCTAACACAGAAAATTAGCCATATTGAAGTGCGTCTCTAGATTAGGATAATTTCCAGCAGTCGCCTCATTCATTCCGCAACATTATCTGACATTATATATCTTTCTCTAAGCCAGATTCTCGACTCGTTTTCTAGGATTTTAAAAAAATTCTTTTTGATTCTTTTCGGAAAAATTCTTTTTTATTCTTTTTAGAAAAATTCTTTTTGATTCCTTTTTAGAAAAAGAAATTTGGTTAAATAATTAGGTAAAATATTTAGCATTCTTTATTACTTTATTTATGACTCTTTACTTACTTTATTTACTTTATTTCTTTACTTACTTCATTTACCTTATTTGCTTTATTTTCTTTACTTTTATTCATTTAGAAGCACTTAGGTGGCATAGTATGTGAACTAGAACTTCCCAAGCTCCAATTTACTGTAAGATTTTTCTTTTGTTGCTGTGTGCCCACGCCATTTCAGCCGTTTAGTAGGACATGTGGTGCAGTTGCGGCTGCGCTCGAAACGGTGTGGCGGGGCGTAGCGTTTCGGATCGAGAAGAGACCCCCGTGCTGGTACCGCACATCGCTGCAGTTCGCGATGGTCCCGCCTCGATCCCGACCGCTCCAACCGGTCCCACACCGATTCCAGCCGCACCGCTTCGCGCCGCAGCCGCCTTACACAACGGCACGGTCATTTTGACGCTACTATACCTATGGAATTCTATAGACACACGGCAGCAATGAGCAATTTACAGTAATTTCCAATTTCAACATGTGTGTTTAAGAACGTGAGAAACAATGGGATCGATTTTCTGGAAAACAACCAAGGATGGTCAGGCAGGTTTATTCACTCTACCTGCTTTTCACTTGCTGAAGCTAGATTAGTAGAAAACTTCCAAAACAAAAAAAATGCAACTGAATAGTTCTTCCCAAGTTATTTTGATTACTATTACTAGTTTTTTTTTTTTTTTTTTTTTTTTTTTTTTTGAAATGGGGCAAAGTGAGTTATAGACGGGTCGGTTGTGCGTAAGCAGAGTGGAGCAAGCAGCTGGGATCGAGATGGTACCGTAGCCAGCTTCACTCTGATTGCTGCAATGAGTGGTGCAAGCGAGGGTCCCATCGACATCGACCCTTATCGCGACGCTCGACCGCGCCGCTGTGAGCGCAGTCGTTCACGCAACTGCACCAAGTTTGAGATCTCTTTGACATGATTTTATCTTGGGGGATTAATGAATGGAAACTGGAACACTATTGAAAGAATCTATTGAAAACTTTGGGAACCATTGATTCACTTTTCAGCAAACGACAAACATTTCCTACAATTGCGTTGATCGTCATATCGCTGTGATGGAGGACAAATACGAAACAGCACTCACATGGTAAACAGAGACCTTCATTTTATTGCAATTACAACATTTTTCAGGAATTTTGTCCTGTGCTTAGAGATAAAATTGTATTTTCCGGGTTAGAATTGTATTATTTATTTTAACCGAGATCCTCGGCATCGGAAAGGTGTAGTGTAGTGACAAAATGCTACAATCACGTCTGCACGTTCAGTAGTTCGATCCCGTTCACGATCAACTAACGTTTTAATTTTTCCGGAAACCGATGGATCGGTAGCAGATTTTTCTAGAATTATATGGTCACTGCCTCTCCATATCGGCTGGTTCTCGCAAATCGTTGTCGACAGATCGCACAGCTGTTGACACATTCTGATGAGCGAGCTGTTTTTTTTTTAAGATTTTCTTGGACCCATATCCAATGTATTTATTCTTGGAATAATAAATACGATGCAAAAGAGACAATCTTCATCTTTTTTTTACTACCATGCAATCCGAAAAAAAAAACTGATTCATTTCTTGGCGCAAATTCGATACCATGGTAGATCAGTGCGGGCGGGAGACATCCCTCCGCCTAATGGGAATTTCCAGTGCAACGACGGATCAATATGTATATACATCATCTGGTACATTTAGACGTGGACAATTTCTTACTGGATGCCAATATATCCAGCTCAGGCTCATTTACACGTTAGAATATCCAGTTGGACAATAATTTTGGACACGGGCGGCTCTGAACGTTATTTTTGATCTCTCGCACACGACCGCCCATAGGTTGTGTGTTCTTCCTATCGGCTACTTTTGTAGATTTTCTTGGACCCGTCCAATATATTTACCCTTGGTTGACCTTTGGTTCGCTCTTTTCTTTTTTTTGTTTTTGGTAGTTTTTCTTCTTTTTCTCAAATAACAATGCATAAATGGGATTGTGTACATAGTTACGTAATGTCAATGCGCCTAAATGCACACGGTCACGTGTTGTCGTCAATTAGTTAGTAAACAATAACAGTAACAGTGTGTAACAACAGTAAAAACTGAAATCGAAAGCATTGTAGGACCAAAGAGTCACTGGTCAACCTTGTCTCATCATCACATCATACTTTATTTCCATCTCATCTTCAAATTTCATCTCATCAATTCTATCTGTGAAGATTTCGTTGACTAAATAAATAAGTTTACATCTATCATTTTGTTTCTTGGATTTATAGAGGCTGCGCTATGAAATTTCGCTGAAATGTTCCTCAACACACATGCACATTCCTTCCCTTTTCGGTCCTACCCAAATAGATGGTCGCGATGCGTTGGAGGCAGCGGAATCGAGGTGGGAACATCGCGAACTGAATCGATGAGTGGTGCTGGCGAAGGTCCCACTTCGATCCTAACCTCTACGCATTACCGCACCGCTTCCCTTCAGGGCATAGCCGCTTACGCAACTCATGCACCGAGTTTCATGTCGTTTTGTAGTCAAAAAGAAGGAATAAGAAGAGGAATAGGAGCAGGGAACAACAAAAAAAAACAATATAAACGTTGGGGGCTTGTAGTGATATTTATTATTTACTACTTTATTTTGTCAACAGAGAACTTCTTGCCGACTATTTTGAAGTCCTAGCTTGATCCTTATCATGTTGTTATAATAACTGGCTGAACTCTCACGTTGACGGCAATATATCTAGCATAAGTCCTGATATGAGGAAGGAATCCGTGCTTACAAACTTTGAAACGAGCAAATTCTAAAAGGAGCAAATGAATCATTAGAGAAAATTCGAGAAGGTTGGGAGATTTCCCAGCGTTCAATCATAGAACTAGATCTACACCATGGGGTTTTATTCTTTTACGACTGCATGTATGTACATGCCTGTTCACGCTACGTTGAATATTTCAAACCATGCGTATTGGATGAGTTGAGAAAACACTGGGTATCCTTTTATGTCTCACATGATATGAAGAAACCGAAAAGAAAAATAATAACATAGTCGGAAAACAACAAGATTATGTGGATCGAAAATCTGCTATAACTATATAGTTGGGTTACAACGACATGAAGCACGGACAGTTGCGCTCGCGGCTGCGCTCGCGGCGGAGAGGTGGAGCGTAGCGGTTCGGATCGTGTAAGGATCCTCGCTACCGCCATCCATCTCTGCAACTTGCCATGGTCCCACCTCGATTCCAACCGCTGTGTCCACCGCATCGCTTCCGTGGGCAGCCGCTTACGCAACTGTCCGTGCTTCATGTCGTTTTGACCCGACTATACAGTCCGGTCAAATCGTGGTGGTGCAAACGAGTGGCAGAATGTAATTGGTAGGCGGAGGGCACTTAGTGGGCCCCTTATTTCTGTAAGTTAATAACTAAATCAGTCAGGGGTCTAAGACTTATGCATTAGTCTTAGAGTATCTATGACATGTAAGCTAAAGTTACTAAGAGAAAAAAAAGTAAGATAGAGCGACGACAAGAAATAAGGTCGTTATTGAGTCCCCCACCTCCTCCCCTCCTACTCCCCAACTAAATTTTCCCCATAATGAGTAAGCGGTGCGATCCTCCCTAGCTCCAATAGAACTGAACTGAGCAAGGATTCCACATTGCTCCAGTGTGACTTCTTACGCAATTGCACCACATGTCAAGGCGTTTTGTCTACGACTGTACCGCTCCGCACTTTGCGCTACCTGATTCTTTGAAATACATGGGATTTGTTGCCTGTGTACTCGGCGACCAAGTAAAATACCTAAGGCGTAGAAAATCAGTCTTGAGTAGAGACCACAAATTTCAGGACAGGTGGCAAAAAAGACAACAAGCAATCACGGGATAAACCACATAATATTCTCGAGCCATGGGACCTTTGATACTGTTGTTATATTCTGGCTGATGTATGAACTGAAGTCGTTTAGGGAAGGAAATTACTGGGACGATGGAGTGCACGACTATGCCGATCTTAATTGGGACACGGTGGATGTACTCACGCAGAAAATTGCAAACATCTTCAAGGAATACTGTGAAATGGTGATTCATTCTGATTATGATTGCGTTTTTTTTCCTTCATCTGCAAAGAAATAAGAAACGAAAAGATCCACTTCTTTAACTTTAGCCTCTATCTTGTTTTTGTGATTTTTCTGTTTCCACGGATGACCGCAACATGTGAATTGAGAAAAGTGTGGAAGATTTGGGATCTTCTTAAATCATTTCGTTATTTAATCTCTATGTTAAACGCTTCTACTTGATTCTAAAAAAAAAGAAGAAAATCTCCCGGATTTGGAACATTTCCAAACTTTTATTCTTCTCAATCTCTTTGAGTCTCGCAAAATCGTCAAAAAAAAAATCCTAGGAGAACATTCTCCAATTACAGAAAGACAATGTTTTCTTATTTCTACACCATACTATCCAACTTCCGTTGTCAATGCTGGCTGCAAGTAGAATTGGAGTCGTTTCTGTTATAATGGTAAGCGACCATCTTATGTTTTTTTTTTCTGTTGCATAGACACAACGTCATCCTTTAATTGTCTTAGGATCCCGCTATTTCCACTAAAGAAGAAATTGCTGAAGTTCTCAGGAAAACCAAACCGAAGCTCGTTGTTACTGTCGACGCTTTCTGGCAAGGACATGAGTTGTTAGAAACGAAAAAACTCCTTGATGAGGCTATCGATAATGCTCAGGTTGATTACTGGTTTTTTTTTTGCACGTTATTCAAACCACATTTTAAATCTGATGCCCAATTCCGCTTCTGTGGGCTAAAAGCAAAACTGTTGATTGTTTTTTAGGTGTCTTCAATCAAAAATGTTCTCGTAATTCGCCATACCGCCCCTAATCCTGGTATTCCGCCTCCAGATCAAATTATTCCTGGAAGAAGACCATGTTATAAGCTTGAGGTGGTTTTTTTTTTAAACTTTGTTTTGAAGGTTAAAACAGCGCCATTAACATTAGGTGCGAAGTGTTATTTTAAAGTAAATATAAGCCTCGGTAGCTGTAATAGGGTCAAACGACATGAAGCACGTACGCAATTGCGTACGCGGCTTCTCTCGAGGCGGTGCGATAGAGCATAGCGGTTAGGAGCGTACTGAAACCCTTGCTGGCGCCACCTATCGTTGCGGATTATGATGGTCCCACCACGGTTCCAACTGCTGGCTCCACCGCGCCGTTTCGAGCGCGTACGCAAATGCACCGCAACCAAACTCGTGATACATGTCGTCTTGACCCGACTATATACATGTACACATGTCCACTACGTGCGTTTGATTGCAACGAGGCAGGTGGTACAGAAAGTGTTTTCATTTATTCGCTTGACACATCTGTGGAATTAAATTAACGCATTTAAAGGCATCACCCCACGAATCTGAGGTGGTGCAGATTTCAGGTGGAGTATTCGTATACGGGATGGGAGACTACGGAGAGCGGGGTGATTTTTTTTTTCATTTTTTCCTAATTGCCTTAAAAACGGCCCGGAAGATACGGCTTCATTCGTTTTGGCGCACCATTTTGTACAAGAGGTTCGATTGGAGCGCGCCAGTCTTGTGCGGCGCCGCATCTTCCGGGTCGGTTTTTACGGCAAATAGGAAAAAATGGACGGAATCACCCCCTCTCCGTAGTCTCCCATCCCGTATACGAATACTCCACCTGAAATCTACACCACCTCAGATTCGTGGTGTGATGCCTTTAATGGCGATGCATCTGTACGTATTTTCAAATGGAATATCCAATGTGCTGTGATCACCAAGACAAATAAATACAAACGTGAGACATAGAGAAAAAGATGCATTTTGGCATACAATTAAGGTGAGCTTGAACGACTCACGTGACATCCTTTGGACTACGTTGGTCAGGAAGGCAGAGCAGAGCTGCGACATCACATGGCTGCCAGCAGAGCATCCGTTTGTCATTCTTCCTAAATGGTACGATTTAAAAATGTCGATTATGCTGTTTAATGAGAACCCATAACGATTCTCTTCAGGACTCCCACGTTGCGTCTACGCACAATATCAACAGGACAACTGCTTCGTGCTGCAAATGAATACTCGAAAGCAGCGATTTCTTTCTGCCTTACATTGGCTCATCCACAAACTCCATTGGGTCTAGTTGGATATTTTGCACCGTGGCTAGGTGGAAAAGTACTCTCGACGGTAAGTTTTTCATGTAGCGCATCGGTGCTTAGAGCTACTGTGGTCGGATTTGCGGAAATCGCGCATTACTGTCTTCTTCATAAGCGCGGAAATCTTAAACTTTCGACTCAACCGCATCCAGCAATGGGACGTATCTCGGGACAATAAAACTGATAAACCGATGTCGAAGATGATCTTGTCATAGACTTTCTTCTTATGACTCATTTTCTTTTGTACATGTAGAAAACAACTAATAATTGTCTAGTAATCGAATACCACAAGCCCTGAAAATTTCCTTTTTGTTCTTGCAGTTCGAAGGCATCTTGAACCATCCGGATCCTTCCCGTCTCAAACATATCATTTCAAAATATGAGGTGATCGCTTTTTTTTCTTTCAATAAATGAAAGGTAAACTTTTTTTTGTTCATTCTTACTCCCCTTTTTCCCTTCTTTTTTCCTCCCTCTCCACGGAGGAGACTGAAAAAGGAGAAAGACGTCAATATGGAAAGAATGGTCTATTGTTACTGCCTGAAATCCACTTTTGTTAAAAGATATTTTGGAAATTTTGCGTGATTCGCTATCTACAAAGAAACAAATATTAGAAAGCAGGAAAATGGAATTTTCTTTCTTCACGTTAATTATTACGAAAGTGTGAAACTGCATTTAGCCATTAGCAGCTTCATAACTGGACAATTTTTGACGCGGTAGTTTTTTTTTTGTGGATTTCATCGTTTTCGTTTGTTGGACACATGAACAAATACTATGCTCCACCAATTGGTGGAGTTATCTCTGATCACGTTGTTTTTTTAATACATAAGTAGATTGAAATATGGAGGATGATCAAGTCCTTGTAGTATATTTTGGAGAATTTCTCTACAAATCTGCAGTTATACTAGATACGATTCCAATGTATTATTGCTCTACCTCGCTTCTTATTGCCCACATGACAGATATCCTTTACTTAGCTTTTAGGAAAGTACTATGACAGAGCGTTTTCCTTTGTCGCAAATTCTTAACTAGTAATCTTCATCCAGAGTCTGAACAATAGTATGTCTGTCATAATATTTTTTGAAAATAATCGTGATAAACAGAAATCAACCAAACTGCTTGCTTTCAGATCAAATCCGCTATTCTCCCCAAACTGGAACTTGACGAAGAATACATGAAAATAGTTCCCGTTCCTACACTATCCAGAATTATCACAGAAGCTGGCAATGCGGCAATACTGACTAGAGACTTCCCTGGCGTTGAAATTATCGAAATGGACGTAGAGAAATTATTGTTGTGAAATTTTTTATTGTGAAAATGCTATGTATTAATAATTTCTCATCATTTAGTTACTTAATTCCAAAATTAGAGTACAAATAAACGAGCATCCCAGTTACTATCATCAAACCGGATAGAAACTAAGAAGCGTGAGACTACCGCAGTGCTATTTGTTCCTCAGAAACGCTCTGGAGTTCATCGCTTCAAATAGTACCCTCAAAATGAATCCTAGAAATGGTGGTAAGAAACTTCATTCAATAACGAGAAAAACTACTTGTATACAACATAGCAAAGCTAAATAACTAGCATATTACAACAAGGATATAATTAGTCGCGAGATCATATGCACCATACGGATCCACGACAAGAAAAAAAATTTACCAGTTAACTTCAAGTGGTAGTGGACACGTCCAAAATTATGAGGAATGAGGAAGACTAAAAGAAAAGAAAGGAGTGGATTTTGGTATAAGCTCAGCGGGTTTGCAACTTCAGTCTCTCCTCATAGAATCGAATTACTTCCTGTGGATACCTAGAACACAAGAAAAAAAAAACATATACATGAAAGTTAATATTACAATATCTAATTCCTTGGAAACCAACTAACTTTACATTCGCTTCTTTGGCTGGAACAAGATCAGCAGTGTGGTCTTTCCATTTAATCAAAAAATGAAGTTCTCCTGGGGAATCAGTGAGGCCGATAATACGATGTAGCTGTTTCTCCTCACGCTTCTCAGAAGACGCCGTTGAAGGCTCTTTCTTTTCCACCTAAGAAAAAAGTAACAAAATTGCTGTTCTCTGTATTGAAGTATTCTAGACCTAGTGAATTTTCGTTTTTCTTTATACCTTGCCGCGTTTCCGCTCAAACTCTGCAATCAACTCATGGCACGCGACGTTTTCCTCTGGTTCCCAAGTACTTTCTTCGAGAGGAAAGCCCTATAATAAAGAAAAGAACAGAAATGTAAAAAAAAAAAAACATGTAACAATAGCTGAACGATTAAAAACATCACACAAATATGCAAATAAATAACAATTTATACACACAGGTAAGTAAATATAGCAACCAACGTAACTTGAAGTTACAAAGATAGTCTGAAACACAAAACACACCTGCCATTTAAGAAGGTACTCAACTTTTCCGTCTTTGGCTTTACGCTTGTTGATCACAGCCTCCACTACATAAACATCCTAAAGAATATTTCTATTTAGAACATTCAACAGACTTGATAGAATCAAAATCGAAGCTGACACTGGAGATATGTAGGACACATGCAGTAATAATCCAGATGTTATAATAAAGCCAATAAACTCAACACAGAGTATATAATATAGTACTGGCCGGTTACGATCAAAATAATCACCTATTTTAAGGCGATAACCTTCCCAATTTTCACGATAAAATGTTTGGAAGGGATAGACAGAGTTTGCCCTCTCCCCCTCCCCACGGTTCAAATACTTTGCTCCAAACGGTTATCATATCTATAACTACAGTGTGCGAAAACAGTTCATTTTCAGTTTTCATTAAACTCCATAGAAATATTTAAGAAAACCAGCCTATCAATACTATCTGTTTTTTCGGACAAACAGTTCCAACTAACGTGATTAGCCAGAACCACAGTTACTAAGAATTTACTGGGCGTAAATCAAAAGTACGTCTAGATCAGTAAAACCACATCGCAAAATAGGATCTAATCTGTGCCCTCTCTCGAAGTGTCTTAATGCAAATTCGGAATTGGTTTTGGTCGGAATCGATCTATAAGATTTGTGCGGAAAACGGGAAACACAGACTCGGATTAATACAAATGCTCTACATTTGAAGGTAAGAATAAGCTTTAGAATAGAATCCAGTCGTGTTCAAAATAATGTGAACTCACGTCTCCAGAATCGTCATCATCATCCTTCTTCTTATCTCGACCCATATCTGAACACAACAATCTTCACAAGATTATAAATTGACGTAATAAACTTCCCAGTGCACCACATAGTTGTGAAGAATGAAGAAACATTAAACCACAAAGTTGGACCAGTTATACTCACAAGGAGAAGAAAAGCGAATGAACTAATAGAACCACCAGACATATTTCAAAAGGAAAAGTTGAGAATAGTAGGAAAGAGGAGAGCGAAAACAAAGAAAACAAACGGCACAATCGTCGTCGTCAAATCAAACATTTCACTCGTAAATTAGAAGCGTTGGCGTTCCATTACGTACCAGCAGCTGGGAGACCGTAAACAAAATTTGTGCAGCGCTTGCAGACGACGCTCCACCCATTATCGAATGGCGAGTCCGTGCAAATTTACACAAAGTTCTCCTCAATTACATTGTTTATTTTCCATAGTGTACAAATATTTTGCTTCGATAATGAATACAACTTTTTCCTATAAACGAACTTAAATTATCGAATAGATTTGTCATTATTCGGTGTTATTCCTGTGATAATGCTGCAGCTTCTGATCGTAGACTTTTTTTTTTACTTTCGTTGCAGACTCCTCTTGACTACCGTAATTTATGTGTACTGTATTGTGCTTCGCTATTTAAATGCTCGCACTTCCATCTTTAGTAATGCCACCTAAGAGAAAATCACGTACTGGAGCCACGCCTGTTCGTGGAGAAGGTCGTACCACCCGTTCGTCAGCGAAAAAGGTGATTTCCTTTATTTCCAAAAATTAATGTTGTTCATCATCATAGGACGTAAGTAGGTCGAGGTGTTATTAATCTTCGAAGAAGAAACGGTAGGTTTTTTGAAATTAGTTTTTACTAAATAACTGCATTGATTTCTTTTTCCTTTTCTTGTCGAAATTTCCTGTAGATCCATTTTTCTTAAGCTGAGCACTCTGTTTAAGCAAGATTTTGTAGGCGAAAGCAGATCGTACCGATTCGGAAGGGTCTGTATCTTCTGACGAGGAGAAACCGTTCGATAAAGGAAAGTTTATGAGCGTGATGAGATACGATTTTGATGATCTACTTACCAGTAAGTTTTTTCCTGACAAATGTTGTTTTATAACTTTTTATCCACTATCCTGGCTTTTTTTTTATGTGTTCTTATTATTATAACGACGTCGATTGGCTATTTTTCTGATAGCGTGTTGTTGATACATGCAAGAGGCTGATGATATCTGTTCGAAACTATGAACGGTAGGCGGCAGTAGCAAGCGAGCGTTACTATAAATGCGTCTGCTTTCTTTGGTTGAACTTTTCGCTAGCAAATCTTATTAGCTGTTGTTGTTTTTACCTAGAAATGTGCTCGATTCAGGTGATCGCTTTGAGCATCCGGACTTGATGGGCAGAATAGAACCTCACGGTAACTTTGAATAGCACTTTTACCATCTTGTACTTTATTTTGTAAATAATGGCTTGTCTTTTATCTCCAGAATTTAATCTCGAATACTACGAACAATCTCGTCTAGCAACACCACTCGTTTTTGACTGTGATCCTCATGAACTGGGAATGAAGTGAGCCTTTTTTTTCTCTTGTTTCGTTGTTTGCTTTGTTATTCGCGTTTCCATTCCTGTTTGTTCACCATTTTTATTTTTTTTGTTTAGTTTCAACCTTTTTGTGCAATTTTACCCTTGGTATATATCATTTTATGTATGAGCCTTTCCTTAGAATAATCTTAAGACAAAATTGCCTTGTGGGATCTAGATTTCTTCAGCGTAACTTTGTCATATAGACTTACTTAGTTATGCTGCGTGATCGTTCTTTAGCGTCTTACAGGAAAAGGTAGATATGTTTTCTTTTTCTATTCTCACTAATCTGCGAAATGTGTAAGAAGTCACACTAACAGTGAGGGTCTTTTATGGCGATTGTGTTAAGCTGAAGGCAATTCGACTCTTTTCTTGTTGAAGTAGTGGAGGAACTGCACCATTTCGTAGTGAAAAGCTTCTTAAATTCACAAGAATTGTCCTAAATTCCGTTGAATCTCTTGCCATCGCGGCCATATTTCACCTTTGTAGTTTTTGTACCTTCTTATTTCTTCCTTACTTAAAGCAGGCTATGCAGTCAATTTTACTTCCTATTAAGAGTGCCAAAAGCCGACGAGTTTTCCGTCGATGACGTTCTACGCCTCGTTGGTGGTGATCGAATGATTGAAGTGGTTGAAGTTAGCGGTCAGACGAGCGTTAAAATGACGTTACAGGACTTCATTGATTACTACAAGTGGGGTCTTTTTCTTCGCCACTCATCAATTCTCTGTCTTGTTTATGTGAAATTGGTGAACTTTTTTCTTACTGCATTTGGAAAAGGATGGAATTTTCTTGCTTAGAACTCCTAAACCCGAGCGAAAGACGCTGTATAACGTGCTGTCGCTGGAATTCTCCAACACGGAAATGGAGGTGAGCTGAGTTTCTTGTTTTGAGTACCTTCTTCATGTTTTGAGTATCTTCTTCATGTTCTTCATGTAAAAGAATGTTGAAAGTGTTGACTGCATAATCATGAGATCATACATGGAAATGCATATCGTTATTCCGTTTCCCCTTGATTAACATCATTATGTTATTCACTTTACTGATAAATAGCTTCTGTGCACTAAGTGTACATAAAAGTGACAGTTTTAATTTTTCGCGATTTTGTCTATATGGTATGCTTAAGATATTTCATAGAAAGAACCCATTAAGATATTATACGAATATTCGAATAAATCGAAGCATTCTGTTTATTGGATTCATCCGCTCATTAGACATTCGATTGAATTCTTTCATGTTTGAGTTAACATTGAGTAAGTTGAGATAAGGCATTAAGTTCTTTTTATTAGGAGGGTATCAGTAGAATATTTGGAGGGAAATTTCGAATACAATTCTATATTTGTAGGACATTATACAGTCACCTGAACTTGTTCGTCAAGTGGATTGGGTTGACAATCATTGGCCGGATGCTCTACGTCAACGATACATTACTTTCAATAAGAAAGGCCATTACACTCTTCATCACACTTATCCAAAAGTGCAGAAGTAAGTCCTGAATATTAAAAGTTCTTAACTTTGTTTTTTCTTTCCAGTCTTTTTTAAACAACATTCCTATTACCTTACGTTTGGTGATTTTTACCAACGATTTCGTTTTGTCTGTGTTTTTTTTTTCGTTTTGTTCTCGATATTTTCATGATTTATGCATCTTAGAAAATCCAGGAGTACAGTTTCAAACAGAACGTAGAACATCCGTTCCAATTATCTCTTGTAGTCCATAATGCAGTGTTTCAATTCTAGCTACTGCCTCATGAGCGTTGAACGTTGCTACACTGATTTTCATGTGGATTTTGGTGGTACATCAGTATGGTATCATGTGCTAAAGGGTCAAAAGGTGAGACATCATCTCATTTTAGTTTTTTTTTGTTACTTCTTACTCTTTTTTTTCACAATTTTTTCTTCAATCTTTCTGTTAAGATTTTCTGGATGATCGAACCGAGCCCTACAAATATTCGGCTTTATGAAGAGTTTGTGAAAAATCCCGAACAGACTGGTTTCTTTGGGAATGTGGTCGATAAATGCTGCCGAGTTGTATTGAATCCAGGTACAACGACGATAATTCCTTCAGGTTGGTACCATAAGCGTCATGTTCTTTGTGCTTACAGTTTCGTATTTTTAAATTTCTTATTTTTTCATATTCTTCTTGGATGTAGAATGTAATAATAATGGCGAGTTGCATTAGCTAAGTTTAACATTTAAGCTGTGTCGGGCAACTATTACCATTGAACATTGCAGTTTTCAGGTGCAAAAATTGTACAAAGCATGCTACAATGTCCTTTTTCATTTCCTTACACCTCAAAGTTGCTAGTAACTTTTGAAATCGATAGTAGTTTCTCCTTGGCATCGCTTGCTCAGTCATGGCTAAGATAATACTTATTATCCAGTAGCATTCAGTTTTTTAAGGATGGATCCATGCAGTCTATACTCCATCAGACAGTCTAGTTTTTGGTGGAAACTTCCTCCATTCACTCCGGTCTGAAATGCAAATCCAAGTCTATCTCAGTGAGAACCGTATCAATGTAGGTTTTTTCATGCCAATTTCTTCACGCTTCTTTTTCCTTTTGCAATTCTTCTTACATTCTACAACTAGTTTGCTTTATTTTCTAAAGTTGTACTTGCTCAAGGACCACTGCGTAGCTATTTTTCCTTTTAAAACTGAGTTTTTTTTTTCATACTTCCTCTTGTTTTCTCAAACACTCACAAGAAATTGTTTAAGAGTTCCCTAATTTTTCCTCTCATCACAAACTTTTTTCTTCTCTCAGTATTTGAATTCAAATAGATCAATCTTCCTACATGTTACGAAGGTTTTTCATCGCGCTGTTTAGATAACGAAAAAGTTTCGATTTCCGTACATAGAAGAGCTCATGCTATATGTAATTGCGGATTTTGTCCTGAAATGCACAGGACGTCGCTACGTTCGACCGGCTCGTCTTGATAATGCGAGGTGAATTAAGATTGATGAACTTTATTGCAGAACGTTGTAATTGTAATCTCGTTTAGGTTTGACTATGTGGGTAAAATCTGGAAACAAAAAGGAAACCACAGGAAAGTGGTACGTGTGTTGCTATAGATGTAGTATATACAGTTGTTTGTATAGTATGTATAGTTGTTTCATAAATACTTTGATTTAAGATTAATTACAACGATTATATGAGCGGTGGCATCCAGCTGGAGCCAAAAGATCTTGCGGCTGTCGACAATCAATCCGAGATACAAGATAATGGTAGGTTGAGCAATGCACACAGGTGCAGTGGTCAAGTGGTTATCGTGTTGATCCGTTGTGCGCATAGTCTCTGGTTCAATCCCATGAGTAGCAATTCTGCTAATGATGAGAAAATCATCCTTGCTCTGCGAGCTGCGTGTGGAATTCGATGAAACCAGTTATCACCGGGGTATCTGGTCAAATTCGGAGATAACGCTGCAGCGGTGAACAGCGTTGGCCTCTGAAGCAGAATTTTGCTATAACTATCTGTCATTCCATTTTTCTAGCTATAGGAAGTTTGTATGTATCTCCTAGCCATTTCCACTCTTCCATTCAGGCGTAGTCAACGTGATAGCCATGCATGCTGAAAACACTTT
This sequence comes from Necator americanus, assembly GCF_031761385.1. Lineage (NCBI taxonomy): Eukaryota > Metazoa > Nematoda > Chromadorea > Rhabditida > Ancylostomatidae > Necator > Necator americanus. Next base: position 3,246,672 of record NC_087373.1, read on the forward strand.
GCTCTACAACACCGCCGCTGCTGCCACTGCTGCAGCGACAGCGGCATCTGCACAAAAAATACAAGCGGCTGACGAAAACCTTGAAGTCGAAGAAGAGAGCCCAGACGAGAAGACCGACCAACAGACTAATGACAATACAAATACATCCCTACCTCATCATACGGATCCAACCATTTTTTACCATGAAGCGTCGGTTAGTACATTTCGAAATGTTCTATCACGAATAACTTAAGCTATTTCATATCTGCAGATTTTCCACGATTTATATGGAAGATCAACTAGCGATCATCGCAATCCAATTGGTGAAGAACCTGTTATAGAGTACAATCAAGGTTTGACTATATATCCTAACATTTTCTTGTCAACATTCTTGTTTTTTTCTGCCTTTAGCACCATCTTTTTAGCTGAACTCGACCGAATCTCACATCTACTTCTACCGGAATATGAACGTCTCTGTGAATATTTGCGTAAAAAGCGGCTTCTTGATGTCGCTGAAGGCATTACGCAACCGGCCAGCCTACTGAACTGTTTCCACTGTATTCTGGAAAGGAGGAGACAACAATTGGTTAGTAGACGTTATTTTCAGTAATTTCAGAATCACTAAATTTACTTTTTTCATATATTTAAGTATCTCAAGACTTTTGAAAATAACAGAAACCATTAGGTTTATAGCAGAAACATTTTCGCAGCGAAATATCATCTTTGCTCTTCTTTTTTTTCTTGTTTTGTGGTTCTTATTGGTGTCAGTGAGTCAAGAAGTGAGTCGTTAACGATAACGGCGCTACCAGCTTATAATTTAGGTCGAGATGAACCTACTACCGGCGGTTACACCGAATGAGAAGAAACAAAAAAGAACGTACAGGAGACAGTCTCAAGTGTGTGCTTATTTCGAGTGATTTTTTTTTCGATTCAACTGGACATTTTTACTTCAATCATGCAATTTATTAAGGGCACTCCAAAAACACCACGAACTGTGAAATCACGCCAAAATAGTGCCAGAGCAAGCGAAGAACAAGAGGTAAGAAATAAACTTAAATTTACTTCAAAATAATAACTTACTAATCTCTAGGATCACGATGAGTCGCACATCGATGCAGCAACAGCAGCAGCTGACAGTGAAGGAAATATGGTGAGCAGTCTTTGGTTATCTTTAATTGTTGCCGCCAGCTGCTTATGTGTTTGTATCGTTGATGCGAATTATAAATTCCGTGTTGTAACGTACGGTTTTGATATTTTAGGCAAACTATTTCAAAAACGATCTAGCATCCTACTGATTATGCACTCTGTATTTCTGTCGTTTATTTCTTCATGCTGTCTTTTTTTTATATATTTCCTTTTACAGGATATGGCAGCGAACATTGTAAAAGATGAACAAAGCTTTGAAGATACTGAAATTAAGCAGGAAAACGATGGTGACCTGGAGGATGAGGTGATTGTAACTATACATTTTCAAGGACTACTTTTTTAAAGACATTATATAATTTTTTGAGTCAGCGATTATCTTGGAAGCATGGATGTTTTGTTATGTTGTGAAGTGCTTCTCTTTCCTAACTTTTTGATAGAGTATTTTGGCGGAAAACGAAGAAACGTGAACTGCGTTGCGAATTTGCTGATATTGGCGAATTCAGAATATCACGAAACCATCTACTTCATCACGAAAGCGTGAATTAGATGAGGATTATGAAGAAGCCGATGCTCAGGCTGAAGCGGAGGATGATGACGACGAAGATTATCAAGAAAAGGTGTGTCGTGTGTGATCCCCAACTTACCACGACCTCTTACTAGGTCGAGAGCATGCAAGAATGCGTATCTGATTTGATCATTCAACCTTTCACTCACTGCAAGCCGTTTTCAAATAGATTTTTTCCATGAAAACAGGGTATTCCTTGAGAGGAAGGGTGAAGTGGGTGGATTACCTATTGGGGACATCCTTTTCCTATTGGAGAAATCATTGTCCTATTCTCATTCTTACCTCACAGTGCTCCTCCACTCTTTTCTGCTTTAATGTCCTGCATGATGTGTGCCGCATTTGTTGTTGTATGGTTGCTACGGTAGTTGAGTTTGTATAGACGTTCCGCTTCTGGCTATACAGTTGTTTCCTCGCGCAACATCACTATAATGATCCTATGATGTGATGTTCGTAGAGTGACTTTCAGCCCAAGAGGAAGTCACACAAGGAGAAGAAAAGGAGGGAAAAACCTGAAAAGAAACCGAAAGAACCAAAAGAGAAGAAAACGCCAAAACGAAGGTCTTCACTATCATTTGAAGATGCGCTGGGAGGTGAATCAACATAAGTTTTTTATTCAAATGATATTATCCCAAACTTTTCTTCTAACCTCTTTTAGGAACACCTAAGAGCTCGAAGAAGAAACATGATCCGAAGAAAGACAAGCCAATGTTTGTTGGCGGTTTGCCAATGGCTGCAATTCAGGTACCTATATTTCTTAAAGTACGGAAAGCTTCTGCAATGTATTGTTGGAAATTTAGAAATAGAGCGCAGACTATCGCATAATCATGATGTTACAATAGCGTTTATCTCATTTTTATGACCACAAGCTCTAGATCCCTTTTTCGAAGAGTTAGGAATTAGTTTTATGAACTTAGAAATTGATTATCTAAACGTTTAATTAATTGAACATGAAATAACCTAGAAAATTGATTATCTGAGCGTTTAATTGTATATGATCATAAATGCTGAAGACTTTGGTCGCTATGATGATTGGAATTGCCTTCACTGTAGAGAAAGATGCCTTAGAGTTTCAGGATAAGCTGTTGGTTTGTTGAAATGAGCTCAACATTTTTTAAAACCATAATCATAGTTCTCGTATAAAAATATCTTATTGTAAATAAGCATCAGTAAACCTCCACCCATCTTTCACGATAAGTCCGCATTTAATATTTGTTAAAATTCTGAGATGAAGGGATTTCTTGTGGTCATGCCATGGAACTCGTTTGTTTCACTTAAAAATCATGTCATCCCAGCATGCAATCCAAAAAAAGAGAGGACCCAGCCGAATCATTTCGGATATATGCTTCACGACTATTTGCATGCAAATAGTTTTTTTTTTCTGATTTAGTTTACATGCGTTTCTATAAGCACCACACCCTATTTGAATATCTTTGATTAACTGATCAGATTTTCTATTTGGTTTGAAGAAATTCTATATTTAGGAAGGTCCAGTTGTGCCAAACGCTTATAATTATGACCCCATGGCTGAAATAATGAAGCTAGGAACTGGTCAACTGCAGAGTGCCTACAGAAAGTCTAAGATGGTGAGATTATTTCATGAGTATATTTTTCTTGAATACCAAATATTGAAGTGCAGTTCTCCTACATAAGTTGGTTACCAAAAACATTGCAGAATATTTCACCGCCGAAAGATAAGAAAATTTATAAGTTGGAGCCGAAGCACCATGACGAAGATAATACCAGCAACAATGTGGAAAAGGAGAAGAAGCCAGGTAATTCGATTTCGTTTCTTTGTCAACCGTGTTTCTATTCACATTTAGAACCTCCTCGACCACCCGTGATTTCGCCACTTAGTGTAAATACGCGACGTCTCAGTGATGGAGGTTTGAAATATACGTTTTTTTTCGAAATCTTGTATTATTCTTCCTTCTGATGTTTTATTTATTAAGCCCCACAGCGACCTAGCCCCACTCTCGCACCTCCTCCTCGTGTTGGTTTTATGCCACGACTTCATGACGTGAGCCCTTCCACTGCTTCTGCATCATCAAAATCTCCGATGACTTCACCAGCACCAAGAAGAATTCATACAGCCAGCGTAGATGGGGTGCAGAGGTTAATTTTAGATAGGCATTCATCTCGTATTGATTTCGATTCTCGAGATTTTTTTTGCAGATCTCCCGCTGAATTCAGCCCAGCTCTAAACCGTCCATCTCGTGGATCATTCAGCGAATTTGGTCGAACTGCTGTAGTGAGTCTCAAGAAACAGCGCTCACCATGTCTTATGAAAAAAAAGAAGATTATTTCAGCCCGGTCAGGTTTCTCCATCGGCACGAAACGGTGCACCACATCCATCACCACAACCAAACCCTGCGCCAATCTCGTCGTACGGTAAGTGTTTGCAGAAATGGGACGTCCTTTTCGTTATATGATCTTCGCGTATAATTATGGGCTGTTCCTCTTCAGGCTCGCCAAGACTGTCCACAACGAAGCCTCACATCTCTCCTGATTCCACGGTATGAGGAGCATATGAGAAAATCTATTCTTAGACTTTTTCAATCCTTTGTCTTTTGTTTGTTTGTTTGTTTCAAGGTTTCTCTTTTTAAAATTCAATCCACCAACAATCTCCTACAACAACTTCACTAAAGGAAATTCTAACGAATATTGACTATTTTGATAGTAGTGGTATTTTGATTGATATTTTTCAGCTGCGCGATGAAGGACGTGCTCCCGCCAGGCCTCAGGACGTGAGGAAGTAAGCTGTCTTTTAGAGGAGACTTTCGCTTTTTGAGTTCAACAATAGGTATTTGAATTAACATTCACTTTTGGAAACTGTCAGCTCAAATTTAGTCTTCGTTACATGTGTAATTTATTGCTAAATTTGTGTATCGTTGATTATTTGTCTCACACTAACATTTACTTTTTCACATAGTTCATATTCATGTTATTACAGTCATGGTCAAACATTTCCGAGGAAAAATCATGTCGCCATAATAAGTACACTTAAAACTTAATAACAGTACTAGTAAAACTCACTGAGGTTTTTTAATAGTTGGACTTCATTCAAGAAAATCCAACAAAGCTTTGTTGGAATCGATTTCCCACGACCCTTTAGAACTTAAATCCAAATTGTTGCTTTGTTGGATGAAAGCGAAATTTTTGTGAAGAATTTCTCGTTCAGTTCGGTAGCATATTCTTAAGCGGTTTTGCACAATCACATGGAACGCAATAACATGACATAAAAGTTGTATTCTACAAAGCGGTAGAGCAGCTGAGCAGCGAATTTCGCCGTGGCCGATGCCTTTAATTTTGTGGTTTCAGTACTACGGTATATTTTTCAGAGCGCGATTTGCGGACAATCCTGTGTCGGAAATATCACCACCACCTGCCTCCACCACTCCACCGTTCATGCCTTCTCCTGCACCAGTACTGAGATCTCCTGATCAACCGCCGGCGTTCAATGCTACGACTCCAACAACGTTATCATCGTCGTCAACAGCACAGCCGGTAGCTGTGACTGCTCCGCGAATCCCAATGAAACAGGCCTTGGTTCAGTTGGGGCAAATAGTCAAGGAACTAAACGAGGTCAACGCTCTCTGATCCTCATGGATTTCCATTCAAGCTTTCGTCACCTCTCTGCTTTTCCTTGCTGTAGATTGCTACAGAAGAGGAGCAATCTTGTGTCAAGTGTACGGTAATCCTTTCTACATTTAGTCGTGTCAGTTGTTACTATGTGACATATTAGGAGTATCGTTAAGAGTTGTATAGTAAACTAAACATTTGTTTTCTTTTTTGTTAATGGATGTTTTATACTTCATCTTAATTTATATAAATGATTTTGTAGCTTTTGAATGAAGTTCTCTTAAAGGATCTCTGAGAGGTTTGTTTTTTGGTTAATTAGCAGCACATTTCCTGTTCTTCGCGCTTTTGTTTAGAGCGTTCGAAGACTTTTAATTTGTTGTTGAGTAAAAGTGTAACATGTATGACCATTGTTGTTAATCAAATAAATAAGTTCAAACAAATAACATTTCTTACTCATGAACCTTCAATGAATGAGGCATTTTTATCCTCTTTTGTAATATTTGCAAAATTCTTGGAGAATTACATTTAACTGGTTGAATTAAAATGAGACAATAAGAAGCCGCTACAAGTGTTGGCTGTTGCCCTAGCAGTAAATAGTCATTGCCAGATTCGTACGAATGTTTCTTTTCCCAACAGCGTAGGCAGCGGAAATCGAAAGGGTTGGATGGAGCTAACGGTCGAGGAAAGGGACCACCGTTAGTTCCACCCGGACTGCAGGGGTGAATAGAGATAGAGAGAGTCCCACCTCGTTCGCAACTGCGAATTCCAGCGCGTCGCTCAACGAGATTGGATGGGGATGTCGTTGAGAGCAGATTTGGCCTTCAATCTCCACAACAAATAAAGTTTCCGCTGTCTTGTTTCACTACTCGGCTTCACTTTGTACTGATTACAAACTTCCTCGATTTGTTTGGTATGGGGTTTTGGAAGGGGCTGACCAAGCTTATATATTGACTCCATAATTGGATCATAGTACTTTCTTTAGGGCACTATGCATACAATTTGTGACTGTTTTTGTGAAATTGATTTAATAAATACAAGATGGTAACCCAAAGTTGGACGCGCATAGTGGAAACCAAGGCCAAGCACTCAATCGCTTGTCTTTCGATCCGAATTGAATGAAGTAGGATGAATTGTCGAAATCAATTGAATTGCAGTGGTTGATGAGCCTAGACCTTTTCCGAGAACTGACTCCTGTGGAAGAACTCGAAATACAAGCGAAGTATCTGGATAGGTGTAAGGTATGGAATCTTTTATATTAACAGATGTAGACACATTATAATACGTTGACTTTTTTCCAGGAAAAATTCGTCTACAAAAAGCCAGTTGGCATTGCGGTGTACTTTCGTGAGCCGCTTGCCTCAGCGCGGGTTGAGAATAAGAGTTTGTTCAGTTATTTTGTTGTCTCGATAGATAACTGCAGTTGACTCACTTATTTACTGTACTGACAGCTAATTAACGGTGCATGCTTCCTTTAAACTAGAGAAAGAAATTTAGAGGAACTAGAAGAAGCTCGTGAAGCCGAAAAAAGAGATTCTCAAAAGCCCAGCAAACCATGAAAAGGTAATTATTTATATTGACTCCTAAATCAAAAATCTAACGATAATCCCATCCTTCTTATTAAAACAAACGGAATTGCATGTGCTTCGTGAAGAATTCTGAGAAGAATCGGTTTCTACGGACGTGGTGCTACGCGGCAATTTTAAGCATTGAAGGATCTTTTATATTTAAAAATCAAGCAAGAAAATAAGAAAAGATAAGAAGAAAATTTTCTGAGATGAGTACGAACTGCTTGTTCGAATGTGCAACGGATGATCGCCTTAGTTTCCCGCCCTTTTTGATATCAAATGATCTAGATACACCCCAATATTGATCGAGCAACGAATAATACTTCTTCTTTGAACTTCTTTGAGGGATAATGTGTACCTCAGATGGGTTCGGTGTTGAGTTGAGTTCTTAGTCGATCATATTCGTTAACAAAATCATTCGTTCTGTCGAGAATTTTCCCCTAGTCTTGTTCTATCCCACGCTCTTGTTGTCAGTTTTACCAATTTTACCCTATCGTCCTTTTAGTAATTGCGACCATTCCAATTGTTCCATTATATTATATATCATGTTCCATTTCATTGATACCATGATATCTTAAAGGCATCACTCCACGAATCTGAGATGGTACGGATTTCAGGTGGAGTATTCGTATACGGGATGGGAGACTATGGAGAGGGGGGTGATTCCGTCCATTTCTTCCTAGTTGCCGTAAAAAACGGCCTGGAAGATGCGGCTTCAGGCGTTTTGGCGCACTATTTTCTACAGGGAGTTCGACTGGAGCGCGCCAGCCTTGTGCGGCACCGCATCTTCCGGGCCGTTTTTTTTACGGCAATTAGGAAGAAATGGACGGAATCACCACCCTCACCATACTCTTCCATCCCGTATACGAATACTCCACCTGAAATCTGCACCACCTCAGATTCGTGGGGTGATGCCTTTAAATACACGTCATAATTGCAACAGCTTATTAAAACAACCATTTTAGGACTCAAATGTTTGTGAAGTCCATCTTCGGACTTATTTGAGCCGCAACGTGGTCAAAGAAACTAGTCTTTAGTTTGAATAAGGACACTTTTCTTTCTGACTGTGAAGAATTGTGATCTTATGATGCACTTCTCTCATATGGAAAGTTCTCGAATACTCAACGGTTGTCATTATCCGCAGTATTTGCCTCACTACCGCCAGCTGTCTTGCTCTTACTAGTTGGAAGCCTTCCGTAAATAACTAGTGTTCTCTATATCAGAGATTCTAATACAAATTTTTTTTTTTACTAAGTTTTCATAATCACTGATTAGTGCATTCAGCGGTATTTTGGCTTTTTTAAACTATGTTTTCATCACAAGCAGTATTTGTTTACCTTGCGTCCTGACCATGCACCTCTGGTAGACAAACGCATAGGAATCAACTTTCCAAAAATGAGACACCGTAATACTGGAGCGGTTGGGTTCGAAATGTGTTGTTGCCGCACAAGAAGTCACGACACCATGAACTAATGTTTTCAGATTCTGATACACTTTTTACGTCACAGTATGTTAAGATTAAGTGTTTTCCCTTTATCTATTTTTTTTTGCTAGAATGTTCGTTGGTTCAGCAACATACATTTAGTGGGATCGAAACGACATGAATCATTGTGCAGTTACGTAAGCGGAAGCGCTCCAACAGAACTCGAACGTACTGGTTAGAATCGAAGAAGGACCCATGCCAACGCCGTTGTATCGTTGCGTTTCGGGATTTTTCCACTTCCATTTCAATACCTTCGATCCTCCGCGCCGCTTTGAGTGCAGCCGCCTGCATATAACTATTTCATGTTGTCTTGACCCTACTATATATGTGAATATAATGTATAGATTGTTCCCGCGCTGAACGCACAGTGGATTTCCCTTCAGGACATTCAAAAGTTTGCATGATCACGTGTATGCGAGGGCAGTGGATAAGAGAAGGCGCAGAGAGCATTTCAAAGTAAAAAATCCGAAGACAAAGTGGAAAATTAGTCATGCGGACAATTACATGCACCACAAACAAAACAGACATAAGAAAAAGCAGCAAACAATAGAGATATTACGAAAATGTACACAGCTCTGTTGATTGTTGCTGAACCAATAAACATTCAAGCAGAAGAAGAAACAAAACAAGTACCTTTACGCATACTGCAGCGTAAAAATGTGAATATCAGAATCAGAAGTCGTTACTTCATGATGTCGTAACTGCTCGCAGTATGTGAGATCGCTAGCCCAATCGTTCTAGGATTACGGTGTCTTACTTTTAGGAAGTTGATTTCTGCATTTCTCCCAATGGGAGTAGTGCTACAGTCTTTTAAAGTGACAGAGTAACGTTGAAACGCGATGAAACAGTATTTTCTTCCATGGATTAGCGGATAGAAAAATTGTCGAAGTGAGTAGAGCAGTTTGAATGCAAAAGGAAGTTTTGGATTCATATTTCGCGACATTCCACTTTAGCAGAAGTATTTAGGAGGTATACAGCTGCTGTCGTGGTTCTTGGTGACATTGGACGAAGCCCACGTATGTGTTACCATGCATACTCGTTAGCAACACAACTGAACTACGACGTAAAGCTCGTCGGATATTTGGACTCCATCCCACATCCGTTGATCCACAGTAATGAACATATCAAGTACGCTCTGATACTTCATTGAAGCTGTTGTTTACGATAAACGAGGAAGGGGAAGTATTTTAGGCTTTAAATAGACTTGGACTTGCTCCTTCTCTCTGCGATTTATTTTCTTCTCTCTTGGTGTACTAAGTAGTGTAGTTTGTTCAAATTAAACTGCTCAGATATGTTCCTCTGGCACCACCACCTGATCGTATCACGAAACTTCCCGAGATGTTGCAATTACCATTGAAATTTATTTGGACTTTCATTGTTTTATCATGGGCATTATTATTCAGGTGAACTGATTTTATTTTTGCTTTTTTATTCAATTTTTTTAGAACATTCTTTCAAAATTATACAGACAAGGTTGTTAAACAGTTACTTGTACTGCAAGTGCTTTAGTGATGTATCATTTCGTGCTATATTGTCCGAAAAAATTGACTAACGTGCTTCTGGTTTTTTTCTGGTTATAAAACTATTCATACGTCATAGATTATCTTTCTTAAAGGACTGGCTGGGACGTCAAGCTAATACTGATGCAAAATCCGCCAGCGTTGCCGACAATGTTTGTTTGTTGGGTGGTCAGTGAGATGATTTTCTCTTCGGTTGTCCAGCTATCGTTTGATTCCCTTTCATATGGATTTTAGGTTGCCCGTCTAAAATCCGCGAAGTTTGTCATTGACTGGCACAATTACATGTGGTCGGTGATAAAAGATAAAAGTGGTTAGCTATTCTTAACACATTCCTACAAATTTTTCATTGATTCTTAGGTGAAATCTAAGTTTCATGGCGAATTTTGAGGCCACGTGTATTCCATTTTTCCACCTAGTGATAGCGAGAGAAAATATGCTGGATGCTAGCTTTTTCTTTAAAAATTGGAGGATTTTGGTTAGATGGTTTTCTTTTCCTTCTCCTGCAGAAAACTTCCAGGAACTTCTCTTGACAACGGCAGTCTCTACTCTTTCAATTTTTTACTGTCCAACACATATTTCTTCCAGTTTATAGGCATTGATCACTTATCTCTACCACGACTCATAGACGATGGTTCTGAAGGAAAGGACTCCACCAGAGATAATGGGGTTAGACGCAAAGCGACTAGAGAAGTAATGATTTCCCCTGATTTTCTTTCCGCTCTTTTCTTAAATGTTTAGGTAATTATTCTAGGAAAGAGACGCAGCAGCTATAGCGTCCAGAAGAAAACCCCATAACAGTGGTGAAAAGAAAGAACGGAAATCTTTTAAAAGAAGGTAGTCATGCGTTTGATTTGACGTCCTTCTTCTTTTAGTCTTAATTCTAAATACTTGTCCCCAATAAATCAGTTTCTAGTAATCTTCTGTAGTTTTTACAGTTATATTGAATGGGTATACCGGTGGGAAGGAGCTTGTGGGCGACGCGCTGACGCTGGCCTCTGTGTAACTCGAGCAATGCGTGAAGATCTGCAACGTGCCTGGGGTGTACATGCGGCTGTGTTCTATGACAGACCTCCTAGTTGCACGTTTAAGTAAGTTACAACGGTTTCAAAATTCATTTTTGTCGAAATTATTATGGATTGAGAACCAATTACTGTGTATAATAGGAGCAGTGTGGATCTCCTTACAATCTTGACTTTATTAAGAAATTCGAATTATATTGTAATACTTTAGGGAGTTTACGGTAAACGATAAACACGAGCTGCTTATGCAGCTTGGACTAGGTGAGAACGGACACATTTTCGGCGCTAATCCTGCAGAAGATAGTGAGTTTCCTTTCTTAATTGTTGCCAGCTTTAACCGTTGTCTTGTCTCCTTTTCAAAAGCCTACTGAATTTTTAATACTACATTTCATCTTTTTCCAGAAGCTTTGAAAAGGTATTGAACGTCTGCTTATGTTTGCAGCAACTCGCTTCTCTATTCGTGATCCATCCACGCGTGAAGTACACTTTCGGGATGATCGCCCTCTGCTTGTCATTTCATCCACTTCATGGACACCAGATGAAGATTTTCAAATTTTATTGGATGCTGCGAAAAAATACAATGATGTGGCCGCGATCAGTAGAAGCACGTACGTCACAGTTTAGTATCTAAACAGAAATCCCTTTAGTTTTCATGAGCTGCTGTTTTAGGTCACCGGCTACTCGACTGCCCATAATAGTGCTCGTAATCACCGGACGTGGACCATTGAAAGAGTTTTATATGGAGAAGATCCAACGAATGAAAATGGACTACGTTGAGGTTGGTTAACTAGATTCTGAATAGATAAACTATTAAGAGTATAGGGATTCTCTTTCTTTGCTTCACTTTCTATTTTTCGATTTCACTTTCTTTAATCTCTGTGACGGTCCTTCAAATTAAGTTAAATTATTAATAATAATTATTAAAATTACTAATTAAGTTAAAATTAAAAAATTGCTCATAATAGCTTAAATACCTAAATGTGAACAAAGTCTTTCTTCTTACAATGAAGTATTATAGGTTCATACACCATGGTTGGAGTCCGAAGACTATCCACTAATGATTGCTACAGCTGATCTAGGGGTGTCGCTGCATACCAGCACTTCCGGTACACATGCTTCCGAAGTTTTTTTTTTTCAAATTCTACCTTTTCTATTTCAATTTTCATGTAAAGGTCTCGACTTACCAATGAAAGTGGTTGACATGTTTGGAGCTGGGATTCCAGTGCTAGCTAAACGATTTAATTGTATTGGTGAGCTGGTACAGGATGGCCAGAATGGGCATTTGTTTGACACGGCGACAGATCTTTTCCAGCATCTGTACGCATTGGCTACAGGATTCCCCACTCATTGCAAGGTATTTCATGGGAGAATGCATTGTTTCGTTTAGTTTGAATCAGTTTTATTGCACCAGAAGTTGGATCAACTGAAGCAATTCGTAACGGATGATACTTTACCGTCATGGGAAGAGAATTGGGCCACAGTAGCAAAGCCCATCCTAGCACCGAATCTAGATCCTCATTTCGAGCGTGTAATGGCTAGGTAATCTTTCATTCAGTGGTTTGCATGGGTTATGGATCTTTTGCAAACGTTTTTGTTTCTACAAATTACCTATTTTTCAGAGAACCTGCAGAGCAAGAATAGCACCATTCCGGAAATTTGCAGTTTTTTCTGACTTTTTTGTTTCTTTTTATAGACCGGTAGTTGTAATTGTGATTCTTTTCGCTTTAATATCACTGGAGATGGGTTTTATCCAAACATTCCGTTGCTATTTTTCTCCATGTTATTGATGCTAATATTTCTTAAGTGAAATAGGACCCTGAAGATGTTTAATGATAATAACACCGATAAAGCAAATGATATGATATATGGATAACTGAAGTGTTGGGCAAAAGTAAGAATGATGAAGATGTTGCTTTTATTTGGTTTTAATCCAAATTCCTACTAATCGATAAAGCAACAGATTGCCTTTGTAGTATAGTTAAGAAAATTGCAGTGTTGTGGTGAACAGGTTTATTGTTGGGAAAAATATCAATTTGCTAATAATCTCCAAAGTCAGATCCTCGCCAATAATGTGAAAGCACAAATTTAGCGCATCCCAAGCATATACTAAAGATCCACCGACAGCCCTGTCTGTGTCGGTTGCGCTTATGCTTAGTTGAGAAAGGCCCGCATGGGTCTGTAGCTGTGCCAGCTGTGCCAGATGTTGATTTTGGTGCCAATCAAATAGTGTGAATAGTGTGAAAGCGAAGGATAGAAGACGCTAACTATCAGTGTTTACTCACCCGGAGAAACACTGCAAAAACTTCTCGTCAGCTCAGCTTCGATGAAAGAAGATAGGCTTGTTGTATCAAGTATCCAAAGGTCAACATCCTTCCAGTTTCTTTATTAAGCGGAAAAAAGTGCACTAGAAAAAGTATACGGAAAAGAATGCGATCCGATTGGAAAACTTGGCGCGGGAACCAATCTGAAATCAATTCGAAATTTTTACCTCACTATTCGTTTGTTTTTGAACCTTTATCGGCATAAGCCCCTCTATAGAGTATTTTCTATTTTCTAATCTTTGTTTTTTTATCCTTTCTTTCCTCTCTGTTCAGTTCCTCGTAATTTTTTTAAAAGATGCCTCTCTGTTGTGCACACCTTTTGCAGTGCATTTCATAAACATGAACTTCTTTTACTTATATGAAAGGTTTTAAGATTTGGACTACTCTCTGATGATGGAGTTGTAATGGGTCGAACATAAATCAGCACAGTTTTTCACACTTCACATTTAATTTGTAACAGAATGTGTAGAAGAAGAAAGAAAAAGAAAATGAATAGAGCGAGCCAGTAGCCGTAACAAATAAATTAGAGGATTGTGACTTTGTGACGGATCAACACTGGACAGCTTAAGATCCTGGAGTGTATGCTCGCTTTGCTTCAATCAATCAACAAAAGTATAAAAAAAAGAATTTATAATGAAGAAAGAATTCTACCATATAGTTCATCACGGATAAGACGCTAACTCTCCCAAATGAGCGAAATTATTGGTGGTACGTGTGTACTTCCAAAAATTGCATATTCTTCTGGAACATTCGTTATGTGGTTGGGGCACTCTGTAATTTCAGACACTCATAGCAATATAATCATTCATCAGCGATAAAATATAAGATGAAACAACACGAATATTTGTAAGAACGAACCGTAAACCTAAACTTTGAAATCGAGTATTTGTAAAAGGGAAACGTGAACCTTTATTAACTGAGATTTCTTTTCAAATCGAAGTTTCGCATTCTTATAATTCCTTCAAAACAACGTTGTGCACTTTAGCGCATCTTGTAAAAACGAAGAAACAAAATAGCCGAAATATCGTTCACATAGGATTCAACAACGACAACGGACGCGCTCCATAGTTGTCAAAAAGAAATACAACCTCAGGATATGATCACCCGTAGATTCCAGGGCTCATCGTGACACCAAAAAAAAATGGTCATGAGGAACCTTGGCCTACCAATGGATAGCGTAGTCGTCAATTAGTAAAATTAGTTGTAGTTTTTTTTTGTTGTATTCATTAGAACCTTTAGTATATACAGTATTTGGTTTCTTTAATTGAGCCGAACATGAGTGTTGTTATTATTCTTTATTCTAGGGGCTAACATTTCATCAATATCGCCTTCTTCCAGAGCCTGAAAGGATGAGATCGGATGTGATCGATCCGATCGATTCGATCAAACGGCTCGCGCGCCCAAACCTCGTGTCCTCGGCTCAGCTAACGGAACCATATACTGAAACATCACAATGCCAAGATTTATTGAAAGTCGTACTTAGCAGAGACTTTAGCATATAGAATAGAATTTCGCGTACAGTGTGCTAGGTTTCTATGACTTTCTAGGTCCTCTCTGGAAAGTGTTTCGCTTCTGTGCGGTGACGAACACGTCAATGTGAAGCTATGACATGAACATCATGTGACAGGGACATGTTCACCGGGAGGAACGTGCATCAGCAGCAGGTTTTGTTTTGTTTTTTTTCGTTTCTTTCGGTCTCGTGTTCGCTTTTCATAGTTCGATTTTGCATTTTCTTCATTAAAGGAGTTCATATGAGTCGTAAGTAGGTTATTTTCGCTCTTTCTTCACTAGAAGGTTATCTTCTATTTACTTCTGCTCTGAGGATCATAAAATGGGATTCTAAAAACTGATTAAATGTTAAGGCGAAATCATCTAGTTAGAAGAAAACAGCTCCAGTTTTATGGTTCTTCACTACACAAAGCTGTAATTCGTTACATTTTATTTTTTATTTTTCAAGGCTACCGTCTGTAGCACATATATTTTTTGAAGATTTTTGCTTCTTTTGAATAGACATTCGTTCGACATGGCACCGACGAACCGCTGGACAGCGCCGGTGTGAACTCTACTAAGCAGTTTTAGGTATGCGGTATTTTGCTACAACTCATAAACTGTACAAACAGTTACGACTTCATGAAATAATACTTCCTAATCCTGATATTCATATCTCTATGTCGCAATATGTGTGGAATTAATTGTTTTTCTTTCTTTTTTCTTCTTCTTTTCTTTTGTTGTGCTGTATGTTCATTGGTTCAGCTACATATAGTAAAAAGGTGTACGTTTCAATACATATCCTTCAGTGCGTTTCGTAATCGAATATGAATCAACCTGCACATAGATGGATAGGATGATAACATCCAGAAGTAGAAGAATATTGTTCATATGCATCAAAAAGACACTATACATCCATAGAGACGGCATATAAATACTGTAACGATTTGTGAGTAGAATATATTAGTTGTTTCTCTGCTGGACACATACTGGCTTCCTATCCAGCACATCCAAAGTTCGCATAACCATGTATATGCAACAACAATGGTTGATAAAAAGCATAGTAAATAGATCGAAGGGAAATCCGTGAAAAAAAAACGAGAAAAAAATATAACGGATAAAGTGTAGTTGCGGGAGGGGGTCACTCAGTGGCGCCCTTATTTCTGGAAGTAGATGACTAAATCAGTCGGGGCCTTAAGACATAAGCATTAGTCTTATTGGATCTAAGACATGTAAACTTTAGTTACTAAGAGAAAGAAATAAGAAAGAGCGTCTAGAAATATTTTATTTTATGTGTTGCTGAAACCACTGAACATACCTGTTAGAAAAAAAGAAAAAAAAACTTTTTTTTGTGCATTTTGCTAAATAAAAATGTGAATGTCAGGACCAGACCACGTTTATTTGATAACTGATTGGATAGTGTGTGAGAACGCACACGTAACAACATACCGCACCCACAACTGTTCTAAGATTCCGGTGTTTCACTTTTGTAGGATTGATTTATTTTAAAAATTATGAACTGCCCGTGATTTATTTCTTGTTTAGATGCGCATAAAAATATGAATTGCCGTGTGTCACCACCTATCTTTAATATGTTCATTTAGCTTTAGCAAAGGCCAGTGATGCTAACCAAAAATTTCAATGAACAGCGAATTAAAGACATCTTTTCCTATACCCACAACCCAGGACCGTTCAACGCAATATGTAAGATTTGTCTTAATATTTGATCTCTATTTCGGATGAACTGCATTAAGGTTCAAATTCGGCTCACAAATGGTCAAGTGCACAAATTTTTCTTTCAAGATACCCGTTTGGGATTGGGGCAGGGCAGGAAGAAAATGGAGCAAGTGTTAGGCGAAGCAAATAGGTGTGGTGGTGACTAGGAAAACTGCTGTTGACTGTGGACCACATAGTTTCTTGTGTTTTTACTCTCATTTATATATATATATATATGTTATATTTATATTTATATTTATTTTCTCTTGCTTATTTTATTTATACGCTAGTTCATTTATCAGTTATCGCTTTCACAGTGAGCTTTTCGACACTTTGACGTCTCATTTCGGGCGATAGTGCATACCAGCAACTTCATTAACCATTTCAAATTCGAACAAATGAAATTCTGGGTGAAAAAAAACTTGTTCGCAAGGTTCCTGAGAGCGTCGAATATACCGTTCGGTCTAAAATTAGCGTGTTGCGTCCGTATTGCTCTTCAGACGAATTCACGGTAGATTCTAGTTCTGCTTGACTCTCCCTTCGCTTGAAGGCAGCAACTAACCGATGCTGACTAGCTGAGCTGCGTTTGCTGGTGGTACGAGTGGTTGAGAACGGCGCCGCATTGTGAGTAACTGCTCGATCCATCCCCCTCACTCGTATCCCAGAATCAAAACGGTTTCACCGAGTTGTAGTCGGTCGCCAGAAGCAATACTGTGTGTTGTATCTTGAATCCTAAAGGCAACATACCACGAATGTGACGTGGTGAGAGAATACGAGGGAAAAAGCCGGAGATGGGGTTGTAGATTGCGGGATTCGGGGTGGTTCCGCTCATCTCTCTCTCTCTCTCTCTAATCGTCATAAAACTCGACGTGGACGGCGCCGTTCTTTCCTACGAAATCAACTGCAACCACCCTTGTGCACGTGCCGCATACACATGAGAGCATCACTGATCCCTTCCCACCTATTCAAGTAAAATCAATGGATAGGCTGGTGATGAGACCGAAAGGGGTAAATAGAGGCGCGTTCTAACGTATCTCGTAGGAACTAAAACAATTCTCACGCCGTTTTTTACGACGATTAGGGAGAGGTGAGCGGAACCACCGCGGATCCTGTAATCTACATTCCCACCTCTAGTTTTTCCCGCGGATTCCCTCTCCACGTCAGATTAGTGGTATGCTGCTTTTGAGACATATTGTTTTTTTTTTATAAACGAGAGTTCAGGCGGTCTCTTTTTTTTTCTAGTGAAAGAGTAGTAGTTCCGGCCGCGAAAATATATACCTAGCTGTTTTTTTTTAAAGAGAACTTATGGCTCCGCTCGCAAATGTGTACTTGTGCAGCTGCATTCAGTAACCAGTTCAAGGCAGCCATGGTGAAAGAAAGATCTGGTACATGCTGCCCTATTGACTGTCACGATGTTGGCTGGCATGACGACCACGTGCGTGAAGCCGCTCTATATGTGTTTCATAAAAAGCTGATGCAGGAATTCGAAATAGTCGGAGCAGACGCATAGGCGGTGACACGCAACCATAAAATATATCCAACACTCCATGTTAAAATAAGCGATTCCAAAGAAGTCAAAAGTAGAAGAGATCTCCAAGGTAACATTAGGACCTTCAACATCGTAGGTCTTTTCGTTGTAGTTTTTTTTTTTTTTAGTTTATGCTTTGTTTCAAATTATAACACAAAATAGAAGCCCGTATTGCGTTTTTTTTTCTCCAATTTCCACTTTTAAAGTATTGAAATTATCCATAATGGCTACCAAATGGTTCTTTCAAATGATGCGAATATTCGTTGAATAATCCCATCTAAATAACCGATAAAGTAACATGTCGGTGGGTCCCTTTGGGACCCATTGACATGTCCAGCACCAATTAGTGTAGTCTGGTCAAAATCAGTTGAAGGTTGGTCTAGTTGCGTAGGCGGCTGCGATCGAAGCGGTGCGGTGTGGTCGAGATGGGACCTTAGCTATCTCCTTTACTTCTACTGGGCATGGAGCGCACCCGCTTACGCAATTGCACCAGGTTTCAGGTTCAGATTTTGATCTGACAATAACTTCTGCTAATATACAGGAACAAAGAAAAAACTTTAAAGTTGAAGAATAATTGATGACTTCAGAAGTTCCTAGTTATTTTTCCTACTCATCTTATTGATCTTATTTTATATTTGTATGAGATTCTTTTTTTCCCTCTTCACTCATTGAATATTTGAAATCTGAGCAGAAGGGATGTTGATGCATTGAAGAGTAGAAAAAAAGTGTTGATGAATGTATCGTCGGAGCAATATCGCCGACATAGTTCACATTACAATCTGGAACTTTCCAGAAAATAAAAATTTCTCTAAAAGAGTAATAAAAGTTGAAAAAAAAAACGCGAGTGGAAAATTAGGTTGAAAGTCGATTTTTGCGTTAATTTTTTTAGATTGCTTTCAATTTCGAACACAAATCCATTGCTTTCTTTTTCATTTCTGAGTACGGAGAAAAAAATATGTCCTATATTCAAATTTCATATTATGTGAGTGCTGGAAGTTTGTGGGCCCGCTACTTTTTGCACTACGTCAATAATTTATCAAATTTCAACTCAAGGCGCACCCACAGCGCTGTAGTTTGTAACTGTATTAATAGTATTTCAAAGTATTTTGTTTTATATGTCCATATGAGGCTTTTAAGTGGGAATTGTATGGAAGTGCGAAGACGACTTTCTGGTTTTTTTTCTTTTGCCGTCCCCGGAATATCTCCAGAAAATGAGCATGTGAGGACTACAGTATACAAATGCCTCTAACCTATTTATACAAGAAAATTATATTATACTTCTTCTATGTTGTTTATAACGTGGTTATTAAATTAAAATGTGTTCCAATGGGAACAAACAGGGTGGTGCTCAACATTAAATGAGAACAATTAACCTAAAGCTTAGAGCACTGTCACGGCACCGCATAGACGTTCTGGAAGCCGATCCAGGAAGACCCAATACACAAAGATTCCCACGAGTACATTTCACAGAAAGCTTGGACATCGGGTGGATGTAGCGCAGTCGATAAGAGGTTCCGCTGTGACTACACGATCGATCAGAGGGTCGAAACCGCCCTAGTGCCAACCAAACTCCTCATCCCTACATGTCCGATAAATTGGTACCAGAATTGTCTGGGAGGATAAAAACACTGACCGGGCACATCGGCCAGCCCCGGGAAGTCATTGTAAAGATGCACGCGCGTTCATAAACCTCAAACGATTCTGAACTGAGGTCGCGAACGCGTAGGGACATCCCCAAAAGGAGGATTTATCCCCGTCCTGTTCTTTATCCTTTATCTTCTACCTGCTACTATGTTCTAAAATTTCACAGCTCCATGAGAACATTCAGGAGATTGCTCGGAAATAGACATTTACGGCCGATTGAGCGATCTGTTTACCAAACAAATTGCAGCACAGGCCTGCACATATGACTAATACCCCACGTGCATGTTCTCCGGCACTGAATGATGCACTGAATGTTCGTTCAATCTCATCACAATCTTTCGAAATCACAGACAATTTCCCCTGTTCGATTATGTAACGACAGTATTTTTGGACGAGTGCCAAGTTTACGCCAAAGTTCTCGGGAATGATAATGCACTCTTATGAAAACAACGTCTATGCTTCTGAACTCAAAAATACCGTAATGAAAAATTTTTTTCTTAGGGAATGGTGGACTTAAACTAAAATATCCAGAAATTGAAGAAATGTCTAAACTCTAATGTTGCTAATGTTGACATGTTTATTTGAGCGTCGTACTAATATTAATTTAATAATGAAAATAACTTAATATTTAATAATATAATTTAATTTTTTTTCTTTTCATACATACCTTCATACACATCTTTTCATAACTTAATATTTAATAATATATAATATAACTTAGTTAAAAATAAACACACATGTATTGAATTAATTAAAATTTAACAAATAACAAATTAATAAACATATTAATTTGTTATTTGTAAAATCTATCTGTTTGATATTACCTTGCATTATTTTATTACTACACTATTTTTATCTATTTGTCTTATTTGTGCTGGGAATCCTAATCTCCCACTTCTCCCCCCTCCGCCTCCTCCTCCGACTCCTCCTCCTCCTCTCATCCCCTAATCCCCCTAAAAAAGAAACCTTCCTCCTATTCAATTATGATTTTAGTTTACTGCTTCGGAAATGTTCACTCGCACGGTTGCGATGCGCGTTCGATTGTGGGGCGACGCGATAGGAAGAGAAAGTATGTACGTAGTCAGAGAAGACGCATGCGTCGCGACCATCGGGCTGTAAAATTACGATGTCGGCTGTACGTACGTCGAGTTCGGGGATTCACACATCTTTTCAAGCGTTTAGCGTTATGCATGTACTCCTAGAAGATTTGAGAAGTGACTTCATCCTCAGCAGTCTATTTTACGAGTTTTTTTTTTTACTCTTTCCGTTGTCATAACCATTTATTTCTCTGTTTTTTTTCAAGCAATGACTTTCTTTTCTTTTTCTTTTTTCTTCTCTTTCTTGACTTCATTCTTCAGATATCCTATGCAGAAGAGAAGCGAGATACAACTAATCGCTAGAAATCTCTTAGCTAATGGTATTTTGATCTAATTACTACCTTTTTTTTACTTTTTTCTTGGAATTTCTTAGTTTACTGGATCGATGCATAGATTTTTGTGGTTCTCTGGAAAAAAAAACATATTCAAAGAGAAGAGGCTAGGTAAAATAATCTTTGAATTTGTTTCTTGGGTAAGGAGGATATGTATATTAGTATGAGCAAAAGGAAATAAAAAAGAAAACCATAATCCCAGAGATTTTTTGTGGTAAATAAATTTGATTATATAAAATTAATGAATGCATCTTATCATTCTTACTATTTACATTTTACACATATTATTTTGAATAGTTATTAAGTTATTATGGAATAAATGATAGTAAAATAAATAAGGTAATAAAGTAAATAGAATAAAATTTAAAATAGAATAAATGATTTCCTACAGTGTCTTAGTACATACTTATTTACTTATTCGGCGGCCTGGTGTTATCGCGCCTACAGCGGTTCCACACCGTTTTCGCACGAGGTGTATTGTCCTCGAATATCGCTTTATCGTTCTAGAGCTTGCACAAGATCCATCCATTCGTCATCGATTCACATCCTGCGAAACGCTTCCTTGATGTGCCTATCCACACCCAGTGACCAGGGCACCTCAACTTTGTCCTGCAGTTAAAGGCATCACCCCACGAATCTTAGGTGGTACAGATTTCAGGTGGAGGATTCGTATACGGGATCGTGGATTATTGAGAGAAGAGTGATTCCGTCCATTTCTTCCTAATTGCCGTAAAAAACGACCCGGAAGATACGGCGCGTGCACAAGGCTGGCGCGCTCCAATCGAACTTGTTGTAGAAAATAGCGCTCTGGAACGCTCGAAGCCGCATCTTTCGGGACGTTTTCTACGGCACTTAGGAAGAAATGAACGGAATCACCGCCCTCTTATTAATCTACGATCCCGTATACGAATACTCCACCGGAAATCTGTACCACTCCAGATTCGTGGGGTGATGCCTTTAAGCATGACGAAACAAAGAGTTGTTACCAAAAATCCCTTCGCTTCCCCTGGGTATTTGACCTAGTTAGATTCAGCTCTGGCAGTGCCTTGGACGGTAGAACCATTCGGGAATATCTGGGTTACTTTCTCCATATAACTGTGCAAGTTATTTAGTGCCTCCATATTTTAATAATCCAAAAAATCCCCATATCAACCCTTTTTATGCTGAAGTTTCAGCTTTAAAAAAGACGAAAAAAACTGCTGCAGCAGAACTTTTTGCTTGACCTGTTACGATTCACTCGCCTATGAGATAATTGTCCACGTAAATAACCGTGGAGAGTGAAAAAAAGCATTTGATGATAGGTTAATGCGTGGAATCCAATTACTTAGGCGCACTTGCATTTTTTTTCTTTGCAGGGAACGAGGTAAAAAAAAGACGGGGAAAAAACATTTCTGTCGTACGGAAGCTGAGGAAAAAAATGCTACTACTAATTCCAGAACAAAAACTCCACGCCTTTTCTTTTCCGATCCGTCAACGTCTTGATGCCAGATGACACAATCCGACATAATGATGATCGTTTTTCATTAATCCTTGATTAATTAATCTCTGTAAATAAAGTTATTGATGAGAAAAGTTATTTCTAGGATATTTCTAGGGAAATCTAGACCAGGACTACTTTTAAAGAAAAGAAACCTATCATAGGCGCTCTCTAGTTCTATTTTTTTTTCTTCCGTGAAAAGAAAGAATAGATTTCTGTTTTTTTTTTTTCGTTTTTTTTTCCAAGAAGAGAGGACTTGGAGATTGGAAGAATGGGTTAATTAAATATTGTTATATTTTATTTCATTTTTTTATTTCTTTCTATCCACTGATTTGAACCATTATTCTTTGCAAATATATTTTATCACAATTTTTAATTAATTAAATTAATTAGTTATTTTAATTTAATTAATTTTTGCAATGAGCTGTATTCGGTTCGTTGGAGTTTTTGTTCACTACAACACCATGCTCTTTTTCTGGAAAGTACCACCGAAAAACATAGTTATAGTTATTTATATTTGGATGTTGCCTGAATGATTATCAAATTAGTTTCTTTTAAAAAAATTCGATTGTTGGAAAATAGTCGATTTCAAGCGTTGATGTAGATCACTTGTGAATTTCTTTGGAATTTTACTTATTTCAATGTTGAAAATATTTGAATTGTCCTCTTCACAGGAGGAGGAGCAGTTCAGATTTGGAATTAAGTTTTTTTTTTCCTCAAAATACAACCATTTTTCCGAATCGATTCAAGTTTTTCTCGAATAAATTTGATTTAAAATTCGTCCCAAGTGGTCAAATACTTAAATATACATATTTTTAGACTTAGTGTAAATTTATATATTTCTTATTAATATCAAAAATTCAGTGCAAGTTTGAAAACAGACAGCGAGAATAGGTGGTATTTGATCCTGCAGACGACTTCGTGTAGTTTTCTGACGCTGCGTAGTTTCATTTTTTTTTCTGAATGCAGTCCTTCTACAGATCTAATCCTTTTATGTACGGTTTATTTAATTTTGAGTGTTTTTCTTCTGCTGAAAAAAAGAAAGGAAGCATTCGACCGTTATAACGCATTACAGATGCTGGTAATGTGTATAAACTTCTCAAAGATTTCTCTTTTCTAGCAAATTCCAGAGGTTTCAAGGAAAGATTTCAAAATGAGCTTACTTGAAAACTGGACTTATTCGTTTGTAGACTGTGAAAATTACGAATGATTTCGAAAAATTCTGTTATTCGAAAAGATAAATTTAAAGATTTTGGCTAAATTTTCCATACGCACTCTCTAATAATTTTTTCTCGTGCTACTACACCCTTCCATGCGTTCTCTGGTCGTTTCTTTTTATGTTGCCAAGTCATTTTCCAAAAATCTGTGTCCCTACGTTCAAAATAAAAAGAAAAAAAATAGATTTGGATTCTTATCTGAGTTTGTCTGTTTTTTTTTTCCTCGGAAAGTCTTAACAGTTCTGGATTTATCATTTTTATTCCGATTCTTTTCTGGATCATTTAACATTCGAAGCGTTTGGAATGTGTGGTAGTCAGCTGTTCAGATGATTTTTTTTCGGGGAAAAATTTTTTGAAAAGTAAACGATGAGTAAACGAACGAACTATCAATTTTTCTCTCAAATAGGCTTTTCATTTATTTCATGGGAAGTGTATGACAGTATATTTAGGTGAGGTTCAAATGGTGGTAGTAAATAATAAATAAGTAAATATTAATAATAAAATAGTAATAATAATTAAGGTAATAGTGATAATATAATATAAATAGTAATAATAAATAAGTAAATATTAATAGGAATATATAGATCATGTTACTACTAGTATCGTTGAATAAACGGCAAACCAATGAGAGTTGCATTATTCTAGGAGCTAAACTATAGATTTCATCCTTAGAAAAAAATTAAAAAATGAAGTAATCATGAACCATAGATTTCAAAAATGCTTAGAAAAAATGGATTGAAAAAAAGGAAAAGCATGGATTAGAATAGTGACGATATCCGTGATGAACGTTTCAAATTTGACATGAAGAGATCTTTAGCGTAGAGATTTCCTTTGCGTAATCTACCCTATCTCTAGTCTGAGCTGATCTGAACTTACGATCTACACGTTGAGGTCGTTCGAAGGAGGTCAGCACCCAGTTTCAACCTCTCCAACACCTAAACACACTGATTACCCATCACAGTGTGGCGGGAATTTTTTTTCCGGCGGGGAAATCCATCCACAGCTACCATTGCCCTAAGAACGTTTGTGAGAGCGATACCAAGTCGACCTCGTTGATGTCCCAGGCAGGTGCTGGTGGTCTCGTTGTCGAAGTGTGGGCGTGGCCGTGGTTGTGGTACGCGCGCGGGCTGCCCTGTGTGTTCGTTCGTATCGCCGCCGCCGCCGCCGCCACCGACGAGGCCTCTGCTGCTGCCGCCGCCGCCGCTGCTGCTGCTGCTGTTGGCGGTGGTGGTGGTGATGGTGCGCCGTCTCCTCAATATCGCTCTCCTTCGAGGTAAATGCTTCGTCGGCTCGTCGGCTTCTCACCCGAACGTATTCCTCCTCCATTATTGATTCGATCCTGAAACCATCTGAAGCGAATTTTAGTCCTATAGATCACATAAGACATCTACTACTGTATCGTATACGGTCTATTCGTGTGTTGTCTATTTGAGTGTTCTTTGATGCATCCAACAATTCATTAAACTTCTTTAACGATCCACAATCCCTTTCACTGTATTCCCTCCATAGTCGAGAATTCTAATCTCCTTTCTAATCTATCTCCCTCACTTCCATCACTCTTTCCTCTTATCCACACATCGTCCTCCTCCTTCTCTTCCTCCTCCTCTTCCTAACTCTTTTCCTGTCTCTCATCTTCATTCCTCATCGTCATCAGTAGCTTGTATCGTCGTAGCTCGGCCCGGCCGTTTCACATTTGCCGTTCTCACACGTTGGTTATCGTCGCAGCGCAACGACAGCGGCAGCGGCGGCGACACATTGCTGCGTTGTCATCGCTCTCGAATCGTCTCGACTGCTTGATGCCATCGTTACATTCCATGATGGGAACGTTACGGATCCTAACTGTTCGCTCTAAGTTCATCCAGACTATAACCACACATTGCTGCTGCAGGAGTGCGGGGTTTCTTTTTTCTTGTGTCTCAGAAATAAGCCGACAGACCTGATTGATATCAGGAACCGAACTTCGATCTCCTCCTAGTCGATACATATCGCACGCATAGCGCATAGGTCATTTGTGATTTTCTTTCGACGGATGACGTCATAGAAAACTTTTAACCTAGTCCCTTAAACACATAGTTTCAAAATGTTCTTTCATTTTCCAGACTTTAACTCTACTGCTGTACTTTATCTGGATGGCTTTAGTTTGGGGCTTTAGTTTACGCAGCACTTTTTCCTTTTTGCATTAATTTGTTTTTTTTTTCGGTTTTTCTTCTTAGATGAGGATGGTGAGGAGAAACTCCTCTTTTTTGCTAAAAGGAATTTGTTGTATTGGAATACTTGATGACGCAATCAACATTTCTGGATATGATATTAGAGCGGACCTTAGTCCGAAAAATTATCATAAAGTTTTCAAGCGGTCGTAGAAATTTCTATTCGCTCAAAAACTACATCCAGATCTTAAGTTTTGTAACCGTGAGACTGTTGTAATCTCGTCAGTGGTCGGGTATTATGGTCTCTGGTCAATAAACGACATCTCTCTGATCTCTATTGATATGCTAATTGTATCCGCTAGTGTCAGGAGGAGTTGGAGCAGGTCATGACCCAGCCATTTGCATCAAACAACGTTCAGAATGTTTGCTAGTTCTTATCTGAATGCTCAACGAATGATTAAGCGGGAAGGTTTGATCAATAATTTTTGCAGATATAGGACTAATAGATCCGAGAAGTACTTTTAACAGCAGATTTTCTTCACTATTTTTTCGAATTTCCTGGATTTAAATGTTTCGTTTTTTAAATGCACGTATGTCACGTATGTATGTACGTAATTCAAAAGATTTGGAATGCTTACTTACTTCCTCATTTTCTCTTTTTTTGCAGAAGTGTACCGTATAAAACCCGGTTGAATGCCGTTGGTTCCTTGTCTGCTTTGCTGCCCGACAAGCAGTAACAGCAGCAGCAGCAGCAGCAGCGGCACGGAATCGGCAGTATCTAACGAAGAACGTAAACCGAGGAATGATATAAAGGAAGAGATAGAAAATGAGGTGAAACGTGATGATTGCAAGAAATACTCGGATGTGAAGAAACCATTTGAATCCACGGATGATACCACTACCGCTTTAATAATCGACGAACAAGAAGAAGAGCAAAAAAATGTTATGTACGGACAAGGAGAAGGAATTCGGTGAGTGATAATAATTCCCAGAGAAAATCGGATCAAATGAAAGTGAACAAGTTTGGTTGTTAGTGGGGGCGGGACGTATATGATGTATGAATGCGTGAGACAATTAAATTGTTGCAAAATGTTTGCAAAGGTTGCAGATTTTGATTGCGTGCAAATTGTCGTGCAGAGAGTTCATTTTCATCTTTTATTCCATTTAAAATGTTTCTTTTTCTCGATTTTGCTACTCCATTGGGATGTTTTTGTTGTATTCGTTATAGAAAATTATACTTTTCCTCTAGTCGTGGTTCCGTTTTTTCCCCATTTTTTATTTCCCTCGCTTTATTTCTCTTTTCCGCAACTTTTTCTTTGAATTTAAGAGCTTTTCGATGACCATCCAATCAGTTACGATCCCCTTTATAACCTAATATTGTCACTTGGACGTCCAATTTCACAAGGGAACATTCCTCTCTTTTTTTTTCTAAATCAAATGTGTTGTTAGCGCGATGACATTTTGAACGCTCTCTAGATTCGTGCTTACGTATTATGGTTAGGAACAAACGGTTACCTGGAAACTCGTCCAGTCCCAAATTTTTGATGTTGATGATGATCACTATGGACCGGGTTTTTACGGTGTAATTGAGAAGAAAAGATGATTGTCACCTCTTTTTTTTCGGTTTCTTCTCCAACAACTCTGAATTCTTTAGCGTTCTCACGTGCAAACAGTGTTGTTATTGCAGTTTCTCTGGAGCTGTGGATAGCAACACGCACATATACACACATTCACCAAGAATAGCTATAGGAATTATCATAACAAGTTACGCTTGTTGTTAATGGTGCTTTGAGTTTTTTATTCCACTTTTTTTTTCTGCGTTCTGACGTCTCGAGCAAGCTTTCGCTGAAATGGATTAATATTTCAAGAAATTTATATCTTATCGGATAAAGAAAACTACGTCAAAAGTTTTATTTTCCCTTTGAACTTGAATATTCAGATGAAGAGCAAGGATTTAGGTTACTGTAAAGAAATTTGTGAGCATCGTGAATAAGTTGTGGAATGACACGTGATTGCTGTTGCTAAGTACTTGACAACTTTTTTTCTTCTTACCATGCACTAAACGACATTAGAACAATATTTTTGTCATCACATGGGATTTAAAAATAGAGCACATTTTATGAGCTAAGAATGTATGAAAAGATTTTTTCAGGCAACATTTAATAGATTCACATTCGACATTTGTCGCAAAAGCATTTCTATATCCGGATCTATCAAGTTCAATTCATTATTGGTTAATGGCATGTGTGGAATATGGGACCCCTCCGAACGATCCAATGGTCACTCAAATCTATTCGACAGTTGATGGTGAAATGATGACCGCCGGCGTCGCCGCCGCCGCCACGGTGAGTCAATCCGTTAATCATTCGTTTCTTATTGTTGTTTCTGCCATGTTTTCGTTGATTTTTCATCGTTCTTATTTTTTTTTTCTCTCTCTCTCTCTGCTTCGTTGTTCTTGTGAACACATCTGTCCATGTAGCATGTGCATGCGACGTTTGATCGCCGCTTAGACGCACACACATACACACACAGCTGTTTTTTTTTGTTTTGTTTTGTTTTGTTTTTGTTTTCTGCTGCTATAACGTTGTAATTGCACCAAGGATGACCGTTAAGTAGTGGGAGAGAGGGCACTTGTCACATGGGAATTTAGTCGATGATCCGGTGCCCACATACATACTTGTTTCGCTTGTCGGATGTTTACATTCCATTCCATGTTTTTATTTGTTTTCTTTCTTCACAACTTTCTTTTTCCGACGCTGTTACAGAACTTGCTACACTTATGCTCGAAAGTTCCTTCATCTACTATACATTAAGATCCCTATTTCCGTCCTAAGCGTTTTTTTTTCTCTATCGTTTGTGCCAACGAATCTCTCCTCAACTTTGCTCGTTCTTTAGATTTTTCTCTGCACGTTAACGTTTTTGCACGTGCTGAATCAGCTGTTCGGGCGAAATTTCCAAAACTAATTCATATATAGGGTTGTTGAAAAGTGTGTTTTTACTTGTTACTGTAAATGTTTAATTAACCGATGAAATCATAGCTAAGGATAGTTTAGTTCCTGTTTTTTTTATTCATGTTTTTCTAAATCGTTGATGAAATTCTGGATGAAATCTAACTATTGTCCAAAAGCGTATTTTATGATACAACTCATCATTTGAACGTGATTTTGTTATAGTACTTAACTTTGACTGTCTGTTTGCAGTTTACTTACATTCTGATGTCCCTGTTGCTTTTTTTTGCGCAGACTAAAGACTGGAAGTGGCAAAAAAAAATCCCCGTAATCTTTCTCCGTTGGCGTTTAAATAAAGGTTGAACGGTCATTCATGATAAATCCCACGGTGGTATTATTAAGAAAATCGCAATAGGCTGTAATTCCTGGCTGTTTTCACCTTATTTGTGGGAAATTTCAAAATTCATGAAATTGTACCATGTTCACGTTTTCTTTATGAAAACGCCAACAAGCAACGAACTCTCGTTCAGTTTCTCTTTTCGAAAAAGAAATCTTGAATTCTCGAGATCGATCGTTGTCTGCTGGTTATTAGCATTCTTCCTGAGTTTCATGAATTAATCTCTCTTTTAAATTCATCCTAACATTCCTGACATTGTTGAGATTCTTCACAACGATTCACATCTTACATTCATTTCGAACTTTCACTACTCGCTCGTATACGTGCGTGTACGTGTTGCGTGTATTTCTCCGTCTGTCTTTCGCATGCGTTCGCTAGCAATGTAGCAGTTCGTTTTTTTTTTTTGCTCCCTTTGCGTTCCGTTCATACTTTTTGTAGCGTTGGCGGATTTGCACGCTCTTGCTGAATGTTGAGTGTTGGAGTTCTAGTGAGGAGAGATTTGTGAGAATACTAAGTGCATCGCTGCAGTGCGTTGTTTACTAGAGGTGTCAGTCAGTTTATTTTTGAAATTTACATATGTTTGTTTATGTTTTGCCGTTTATCAAGTGTTAACAATGCACCCTCGAAATTTCCATTGATAATAGTTGGATCCAGTAGTAGTTAGGGAGTTTCCTTAAAAAAAGAACAATCCACAAATACAATACCAGGTTAGTTGTGATGTGAAAGGGTTTAGCAAATAACTCTTGAAATAGTTAACCCCATTAAGTACAACTTCTATTTCCAAGGATACTGAATCATTTTAAGTGTGTACAAAGCTCTTTAGCTCCAAAATTGCATTTTTCATTGATATTTTGATTTTGTTATAAATATTTATGCACAAGTTCCTCTCGACTGCGTCGTCGAGGGGAATTTATGGATTTTTTCCTCTCGTTTTATCATTAGGAACAACGTGTACAACTCGATTTTTCCCTTTTATTGACGTTCATTCAGTTAAATAACCAGTTAGTTGTCAACAGAATGATCTTCTCTTTTCTGGAATCAGCACCACGGATTGTGATTAGCTGCGATGCCCTTTTGGTTGACACCCTGAATTTCAATGTGGAATGTGAGAACTTTCTAGAGGATTATGAAAAAAGAACTAGTTCAAATCAAGTACGATTTTACTCTATACGTTGTAAATTTGTCATATAATATGCTGTAATTATTCCTGTTATCAAAGTCTACTTGGAGAGCTGTCTAGCTTGTCCTTTGGCATTGTATGACCCAGGATTGTTCCCGCGACACATCCTAAACAACACCGACAACAGCAGCAGGTCGTCGTGAGAGAGTAAGTGGATTGGCAGAGCACCAGAGAGCATACGACCATCTTCCAGCACAGGCTGATGAATAAGGCAAGGCTAACACACTGGATAAGAGATACCCTCGAGTAGGGACATGATTTTGAGAAATTCCCTGGATTTTGCCCTTCTGGTTCATCTGGGAAGAGCAAATAAATGAACCGTTTCCTTCCTTGTCCTTACGACTTTGTTAGAAATGTGGCGGTATTTTTGTTTTTGTAGCCGCACTATGAGTTTTAAACGTGGAAATGAAATACGGTATTTCACGGACTATGGATCTTACCGTACTAATTTGCAAATTACTTCTTGTTTCCGCCTATGAACCGGTGACAATGAATGGAACAGAAGAGAACTGACACAAGCTGACACATTTCTGCTATCGAATCTAATTTCTTTCTCTTCCAAACGTCCTCATAATGCTAACAACACCTAGTACATATGTATTGAACTGTCCTTTTTTATCACCAGGTATTCTGAATGAATTGTCGACGAAATTCTCGGTCACATGCTCTTAAGGACATTGTTATGGTCCTCCCAATTTTGTTTGCCCTCCGACTGCACTAGACGAAGTTCGGGATCAACCCCTCATATCAGCTAACATTCCAGCTCCTCAGATTCGTCCGCGACAGTTCCGTTGCAGATGTATATTTTTGCACGTTCTTTGCTCCCCGCTTTGCAAAGTGCCTAATGTTGGGAGGCATGGCTCTTCTCCAGCTCTCCACGCGAATCTTCTCCAACCGTCTCGTCTCCCTATTCTCTCGCGCTATGCGCTGCTCCATTCCCGATAACGGCGAGCTGTCAGAGAGACATGGAAGAGGAGGCCAGTCGGCCGGACGAGCAGACGATGAACGAGCGCGGCGGCGGCGGTGGCCAGAGAGTGATGCAGCCGGCAGCAACATCGGCGAGTTGTGCAGCGACAGTCTCGAGGTCAGCGTTCAGGAGAGACGCAGAGCGAGCGCCGAACCCTAGGAGACAATCAGCAGCCGCCTGCTGCTGCTGCTGCCGCTGCTGCTGTCGCTCGGGGAACCGTCGGCGATTGCGCGTCATGCCGAGCAGGCAAACGAGAATTGAGAATCGGGGAGCAAGATGGAGATGGGGGAGAGGGGATGGGGAAGAGGGGAGGGGGCGAAGACAAGATTCCGGTTGGCTATCTGATTTATTTTCATTCGGTTGGTGAATTATACTGTAAATTTCAAATAGTGGAATGTCCACACCTACGGTAATGAGCGTGAACCTCCATTTCTCTTAGTCAAGGCCAGTGTTGACCTCACGGTTATTTTGTTTGTTTCAAAAAAGTTGGATATATTTTTGATACTCTGCTGGTTCTTCGTTCCCCATGAAAAATCTACTATTTTCTCCCTTCTACCTGTCTTATTTCACTTTCATCCGCACTTTTTCTTTTATTTTTTGTGTTCTGACGAAGAAAAGAAAATAGAGATGTTTTACTGCCAACTAAACTATCATATTCATTGTAGAGTATAAAGTAGAGTAGCGTCTTGTAGTATTGAAAATTGGGGCGGTTAGAAGTAGTTGTACTAGTTTTTTTTCCTCTCTCGAGTAGCTTTACGATGTCTTTGATGTGTTTCCGCCGTTGCAAAGTAGCTATTTGTTGAGGTTTGCGGTAGATTCTCAACTGTTTCGTCACCGTGAATAAATCATGAGATTTTAGAATGCAAAAGATCCAATTCCTACGTGTTGATTGCAGTAGCGGCCGCGGAGACGAGATGGCATTCAAATGGATGTGCGTGTTCGTGGTCTCCGTTGGTGGTGGTGGTGATGATGGTCGGTGGTTGCTAGCTAGCTAGCCAGCCAGCCACCAACCAAGCCAGCACAGCCTTCGCTGCGTCTCTGTCCGTTTTTCCTCCGCACATCGTACGTGAGGGACTCTGCCATCCTGACGTTGTCACCTTCTCCGTGTTCCACATAAACACTGACGGCTAGCTAGAGCGCGTCCAGACTCGTCGGGGCCGTCAACGATCTCATCGAGAAGAGCCTGATGGACTCTATCAGATTAGTTGAAAAGCCCTTCTAGAGATGTGGTGAGTTGAGAAGTGGGGGAGGATTTGGGCTTACTTAAAGAGAGGTAAAGAGAGAGAGAGAAAAGAAAGGAAAAGATGTTGAGAGAATCACAACCATCTCCAGAAGCTCTATTCTCATTCGGTCAATGGAGCCATAGGTTCATGATATTTATGGAAGCTTGAGAGGAAGAAGAACCTAAGCGTCTTACAACTCTTTAAATGAAGGCCTTCTTTGGGGCTGGAAACGACGTTGCAAACTTGGAAATCCAATTTTTTTCTAAAAATGTCTCTCCAATAGAATCTAGGGAATCTGGGAAGGATTCAGTTTCAGTTACTCATTTTAAGATGGATGTTTCGGCTATGGTGACTTCGTTGACCTTGGATAAAAATCTTGAATAAATTCGACTTTTTTTTTTGAAAGATGTAGGTGTACTTTCATTTTTTGAGTTGAGATAGGTGATATTCTCTGGATTTGATAGTAGAATGGAGCGGGAAAAAGTGAAAAGGATGATAAAGTTAAATTTAGACCTTTTAAGAGCAATTACTCAGCCCCTCAGCACTATTCGTCTTTCATCATCAAGACTCCCTAGTTAAACATTCACCGTTGCTTCATCTGGTTGTTCTGTTCCCGTGGTTGTGTGCAACCTTAGACCTCCATCGTTCCCGTGTGTTGAATGACGTGTTTTCCGTCGTTGATGGCAATACGTCTTTTTCTCTGCGGCTGCGGCCCCGTATCTCGTCGGCCGGCCGGCCGGCGATGTGGCGATGGCGGTGACAGATCGGCAGCCGTCGAGGCGGAGTCGGTCGGACGGCCGGCCGGCCGTGCGGCCGGCTCTTCGGTGTCGGCATGGCTGTATGGTCGATTGCACTCTCTCTCGCTCCGTCTCACAGCTACTGCTGTCGCTGACGACGATGATGCTGTCGGGAACGTGAGTGGAGGGGATTTTTTGGTGGTAGCTGGAACATTCCGAAGATTTAGGGATTCGAATTTCCGGCTCGAGATATGGGAATTCTTCCAACAACATCGGAAAACATATAGATTACTGTGTACTGATTTTCTCTTTGGAGCACTTGATCACCGTGGAATAGTTGCAATACAGAGGAAATGTGAATAATTGCCGAAAATGGAAGAATATTCTCCAAAGACAGGAAATATGTGGTGTCCTACAATTTAAATCTTTCGTTCTTTTTTCGTGTGATGTTTGACTTTCATTAATTTTAATGGGCTCAACTCAACATTAAAAATAAGTTAAGTGAGAGGTATGGAAGCGGTGTTACTCCAAATGACTCCAAGTGTTACATTTTTCTCGAAATGAGAATCCTATCAGAAAAATAAATAGTGAATTTTGCAGATTTTCTTATCTGAAATTTGTTTTATTGCCGGCGGTATCTTTTGAGGTTCAGAATACGTCGCCACCGCACAGCTTCAGCTTCTAATCTGTTTTTTTTTCAAATTTCTAGTCAACCTAAAAAAAGCCTTTCAAAAGTGGATTTATAATTATGATATGATTATAAAAGAAGTAGTAAAAGAATTGAAATTACTCGCTTCATTAAAATGAGACCACGGGGTGTCAAGTTATGTATTTGAGTACAGGAAGTTTCTTTTAAAATTATTCCTGTGCTACTCGTGGCCAAAAAGGGAGAAGAGCTAATTTGATCCGTATTTTGGGTGGATTTTTGTCGTACTTATTGTGTAATTTTTATACTTATTGTTCTTTTATTACTGTTTTATAGTAATTATTTATTCATTATTTATATTATATATACTACTTATACTATATAATTATATACTATATACTTTATGAACTATTTATTGTTTATTCACTACTTATTACTATTCCAACTATTAAAATTATTCTAAGGAAAATATTTTACACAGAGGTCATCTCGTGTAATCTATTCCTACTCGCAGGTCATTTTTTTCCGACATGAGAAAAAAATGATGAATAGAAGACACTTCTTAATGGACACAGGAAATAGTGTTTATGGTCGTGTGCTCGCTGAAATGCATTGAATATTCATTCGCTAAGCGGCCTTAATGATCATGCTCTTCGTGATGATCCTATTCGCTTAACGGTTATACTTAATTTCAAGGATCTGAGAGCGTTTTCCTCAAACCGTTTACGTTTTAATTTTCTTCTTTTTTCTTTTTGTTCCACGAGGAAAATCACTTTGCATTGATTTTTTTAAAACTTATCTTATCTTATGACTGCGCTAGTCTGGTGTCCATATGTCCTATATAGGAAATATGTGACATTACTCGCTTACTTATCGTGCCAAGACCACATATTGTTCTTTTCCTGCATCACGATGCATTGAGGAGAGGGTGCATCTCCCCTCCACCCGTCATGGGCATGTATGTTAGTGGAGGCGGAGGGGGAAGGGATGGTCGACGTGCGTGCATAACTGACTGACTGACGTTCTGCATGCATGCAGACGGGGGACCTGCTCGACTAAGGGGGGAAACACGAGAAAAGATTCGAGATTAGTCCGTCATAATGCTCCTTTGGCGTTGTTCTAGCTGTAATGGCGGGGGTCCGATGATCCCAGACTTTTCAGGAAAGTAGAGTGTGAGAGGTTCGTGTAGTTACATCTAGTGATAGTTTCCCGTGTAAAAATACTGATTAATGATTTTAAATTGGTAATATGAAAAATAATGGTGCTGGCGAAGTCCTAGAGTGGACTGGTGCCAACCGAATCGACATTCGACCCTGCCGTCGATCTGCGATCTCTGCGCAACAGATTAGAGATGCGGTCGGCCGTTAGGTGTCGAGATGGGTTGGTTGGTTGGTTGGCTGGCTGGTTGGGTCTGTCCGCGTTGGTGTCCGAGACGGACAGCTGCCCTAATGACCGTCCACACACACACGCACACCACACAGACACTCATCATCGCCATGTGCCTAGGTGGTGGGATGGGGTTGCTTGGTGGCCACCATCTACTGTGGTCGTGTGTTGGCGGTCGATCGCAGAGGCGCAGTCCTCTTCTCGTGTCGTCCTGAGACTACACAGGATGGAGTGAAGAGAAAAATGAGGCTCAGATCTATGAGGAGAAAGTGAGATGATCAAAAGGGCAAGGATAGATAAGTAGCCAAGATAAAGGATGTTACCAGCTTTAGGAGAATTGGGGATTTAAAGGAGTAGGTACTGTAGGTTTTCGAACTCCTCTTCCAACTTTGAGCATTTTATTTGTCTGGCACCTTTAGTTTTAGAAATTTCTAATTTATGGATGCGAAATCTGCGAAATTCAGACTTTCTACTGCAAACCGTTGTAGATATTTAATTAATTAGCTGATTTAAGGATGCGAATCCTGGAAAATTTAGACCACCTATTGGTTACAAAACCACAACAAATCCATCTTTATCTATTTCTTTGGAACTCGAAATTCAGACTTAAGACTTCAGACTTAGGCTACTGTAATCTTTTCTACAAAATTTATAAATTTTATCACCAACTTTTGTAGCAAAACATCCCATTGATTGCTGCTCATCTTGTTCTGGCCATATGCCCTGTGTGTGCCGGCCCGAGACCGACCCGACTTGTCGTCGTTGATCACGCGCACAGCGAATCGGCGAACGATAAGACACAGCACAACTTTTGAATAGGCGATGTGCCGTTGCGGCATTGCTTGCACAAAGGGGATCCGAACCGTTAAGGCCCCTCCTCGCTAACCCTCATCTCTCGTCCACTCCTGTCTCGTCGTTTTTGTGGTCCTCGTCAGCGATTGCATGCTGTCCTGTAGAAATATGACTCACTCGAGTCGATGTCAACCTGAGAAATGTCTTCAAAAAAAAAAAGGCTGAAGCATTGGAAAGATAAATCGGTAGCAGTAGCGATTTCAGGATACAAGTCCCGATGACGATTCGAGTAATGAGTCCTCGACGTCACCCGATCCGCTCGACTTCGCCTCGCTTCTTTCTGCTTTTATCAACAATGGCAGCCAGTTGTTGAATGGAAACGGTGTGGATAGAGAAAAGGTAGGTTTAAAATGAACATTTTCGAGATCGGTTATCGTCGCTCACTGACGAATGACTCTAACTTTCGTAAAGCTCTTCAAATAGCACGTATTCACTTAGGGGCCCAAATTTTTATGGAATTTTTGAACTAGTTGCGAAAAATTTGATGGTACAGTCATCTATCCCAGTCCTTGAGGGGAAGTCTTCCGAGTAATTATGAACAATTATACTAAAACTACGGTAATCTGCCGTGGGAAACGAAAGCGATCTGCTCACTTGGTTTTAGGATCTTTTTTGGTCAGAAAATCCTGAAGTTTTTCTATTGCGGCCAAGATTTTTTTGGAGGGAATTTTTGTAAAAGATTAAACGATGTAAACTTCAGTATGAAAAGCAGATATGTACTGCAAGGTCTAAAAATTTCGAGAATTTTAGTACACTTTTGAAATGTTCCTTTTTTCCAGAAGTCAAATAGGAAACGATGTGGAGGCTCATACGATGGCAATAATGCCAAACGTAGAAATGGTTGGCACGAGAATGGACATTTGGAGGTAACATATCTGTTTCTTTTATGGTTTCCTTCGGGCATATAGTTGTACGAAAAACATGGGTATTGATTGCAAAGGTACTGATGATGGTATGTAGATGCGGAACTCAAAAATGATGCTTCAAAGTTTCCATAGAATGTTTATGTCCAAGTTTTAGGAGAAATAAGAGCTTTTGCATAAAAAGTCATAATAATATATAACAATAGTAGTAGTACCAATAGTAACAATAGTAATAATAATAATATTAATATTAATAGTAATATAGTAATACCTAATGCCTCAATTTGATAAACAGACATCTTTAGTTTTGAATTTTGTGATTGAGTTATGTATGCGCTGCTCAAGTAATCTACGCCCTGAGGCAGAGATTTCCTCCTTTTCCTCCTCTTTTTCTCACTATTTTAACACTTTGAAGAAATCGTGACTCACCGGTGGCTCATACATTCCTGGAAACGAACCAATAATGTGTGATCCGTCAGTGATTGGTCGTACTTTCAAAAATGATTTTCCAGAATTATGAGATTTTTTTCAAAACTAATCCTCTTAGTTAATGCATTATGGTAGCATGAAGGTGGCAAAAAAATGTTCTGTTATCTCTGACAATTCTATTACCTCTATTTTTTTTTCTGTAAATCTGTAGTAATGAAAAGTGCGGTTCTGAGGGTGCTACCATAGATGCGATAGTCGGACCTGGCGTTCCGACCTCCTTCACTTTTGGAAGGTAGGCGAAAAGACCCCTTTCACTTGAACTGCACCCCCATGAGCTAGACCCCTTCACCAGAGGAGGGTATGTCTCCTCGCTATCACACCTATGGGTGCTGCTCTTCGGTTTAACCGAAATCCTGAAGTCCTTTAATGGAAGAGTCGTTTTTTTTTTGATCGAAGAAAATATTTATAATATCAGTAAAACATAGCTAATAAATATACAAATAAATAATTATATAAATACTACAATAAAAGATATATGCACTTTTACTACTTTACTTTCAAACGCAAACTAGTTGTGACGCGTTTTCGAATATATTGTTACCTATTTTGAATATTATTGTATTAAATTATTGAATATTATGGTATTATTTTGAATATTTTGTTTATTTTGGATTTGACTTTATTCATTATTTTATTTATTTTGAAGTTTCATTTAACACTAAGAAATTTTATTTTGAGTTGCGGAATAACAAGTTAGTCGCAATGATGCACTGCTGCCATACAATCTCTTTTTTCTTTTATTTTTTTTTCGATTGTTAAAAATTGAGATCAATTAAAGAGCAATAGGTAGTCAATTAAAGAACAATTGCATGGGGAACGAAGTGTATTTTGAACTCATGGAGCTTTTCGATGCTCTCGTTAACAAATCCACTTTAACTGCATCCGTTTTTCAGATTAACGATGAGACATCATTGATCGATCCTCAATTGTTCTTTGAAAATGGAGAAGATGTAGCGTGTGCAAGCGGTTTAGTGGATAGTAAAGCGAAAAATAAGGTCACATGCGTGGTAGGTCTACTTTTTCCTGTTTTTTTTTTTGTCAATCACGCAAATTTGTAAAATACCTATGTACAATTTTTTTTCTATGTTTAATATGAAATTCAGGTATGTAAAGTCGAAGTTTGTAATACGGCGCGACAACGACACGTGTTCATGGTCCATGTGAAGAAGGAGGATATGTATCAGTGAGTGTTTTTACAGAAATCCTTGAAATAATAATAATAATAATAATAATAATAATAATAATAATAATAATAATATCAATAATAATAATAGCATTAATAATAGTAGTAATAGTAATAATAGTAATAGTAATAATAACAATAATAATAGGAAGATAAGAATACAGTAAATGTAATAATAACTATTTTAATATAATAAGTAATATAATTACATATAATATTACATATAATAAGTTAATGTGATAACATAAGTAAAAGTTAAAACATGTAAATAAAAAATAAAGAAGAATAAATATAATAGGGATAATAGTTCAGTAATATTGTTGCCATCGTATGTTGGTTTAAGATTCTCTACGGAAAACAAATGTAAATATGTCCTGAACCTCAATTCCTCCGAAAAAAACCCTCTGCTCAGTGTTTTTCTTTTCAAAATAGTTACGCGTTTGAGTGTCCAGCCACCGGTGGTTGTTACTGATTATCAATTAGATTTTTCCAGAGTCTAGAAGAGAAATTTTCGACGTTTGTCTCCGGCAATTTACGACCAAGCTTAGGGTTCATGTTATCGTCTTCGGGACCTATTAATTGCCAGGGTTAAAATATGTTTAATTTATTATTATATTTAATAAAACAAAATAGCTAACTAAACATAAAATAAATTGTTTGAATAACTTGAAGTAATTCAACTTCTTTCATTTTTCCTTCTATGTTTTTGTCTTTCTCTGAGGAAACTCCACTTTTGTTTATGAATTGGTGAAAATTCAATGAGAATTCAACTCGTTACACTCACTTATTTATTTATTTATTTATTTATTTATTTATCTCAAAGGCCAAAAGCAAGAGGCAAGGAATGAACACAAATAAATTATTATTTATTTATTTGTTATTTATTATTTACACTCTATTAGTCTTTGTGCCCACAAATCCAAAGAAAAAACTGTAAAAAAAAACTTAAACGAGCTCTCTTGGAATGACCTGACACAGTCTAAAATCCAAAATAGTTCTGGATTGTCATGTCATCTTCCTCTTACAGTAGACCATCTAGTGTGGTGCCATTTTTGTCAATGAACGCAAACTGATAGCTTTAAGTTTTAGGAGAGCTTAAATGAGCATCTTACACCATGACGAATGATCCTACGTCAGCAACTGTGCAGTGGATCTTTTTCTTTCAGCGTTGCTTGAATAATGATCGAAGAATAAATTTAATGGAATTGGAAATTCTTTTAGATGTCCTGAATGTGATTACTTAAATTCAAATTCTGTGTGGGAAGCGAAAAAACACTGTACCAGTCAACATGGGAAAGGTGTAGAGCCGATAAGCAACGAAGAGAAACACAAAGCTCTTATATTGGTGAGTTTTTCTTCGTAGTCAGATCAACTGATTACGATTTTTTATTTCTGGATGTACACCATGAAATTTTGTTGTTCAGATGTGGAATAAGCGATGTTTTCCCGACTGGAAACAAAAACGACCGCAATGGTGGTCTTCGGATGAGAATGCGAACGGATTGAATAACTACAATTCCGCTAAGGAGTTTAAGGATTTAAAAATTGATAATGACGAGGTTACAGCTATGATTAGGGTGAGAAAGGCTCTGAGGTAGTCTCTAATTACCAAGTAGTTGATAATAAGTTGATTACAGGAAGCCATACTTCGCAGAGAACCCGGCGATTCCATTATACGTGAGGAGGATCGAGACGATTCTGAGCCACGAACACCAGCACCCGAGGGACTTCATATAGACGATAGGACGTGCCACCTATGTTGGGAAGAGAGCCGGTAGGAAAACTTCGTGGTCCTCTGCTATCAAGTTGCAATTGTGTGGATTGTTTATTATTTACCCTATTGTTTACCAGATATCCTGGGCGACATATTGCACAAAAACATCTAAGGAAACCCCTGTACGAATGCCCTGTATGCGAAGGTTTCGGCAGTTATGAAGGATGCACCGTTATGAAACATATTCATAAGGTGAGCAAATTACAACATCGTTTTACCTGGATTACTTTTACCTGGTATACTACTAGTATAAATACTAAATAATTATGAGTAAAACTATAAATATTACCATATTATTGTTACTAGAAATATGGGCGGGTGTAGCGCAGTCGGTTAGAGGTTTCACTGCCCACACGATCGATCGGAGGTTCGAATCCGTTCTAGTGCTCACCAAGCCTTTCATCCCTCCGGGGTCAATAAATTGGTACCAGACTTGCCTGGGAGGATAAAAGCACTGACTTGACACATCGGCTAGCCACCGCAAGTCATTGTTTAGGCCAGTTTCACGTTCGTAAACCTCAAACTATTCTGAATTGAAGTGAACGTGGTGGCGCATCCCAAGCAGATTGATTAACGCAAGAAATTTTATCCTCTATGCTTAATAATAAATAATATTGTAAATACTATGCTTGGAATACTATTGGTATACTGTAATCTGTACAATTACTGTCTTTCTTAGGTCCACCCGGACTGTCCAGATGCTCAACCGATTAGTAATCTTGAACGATACGCTGATGAAATACGTGATCTACAAAATAGATGTTTCCCGAATCGACCGATGAAACTCGTCCGACCGAAGGAAAGCACTCGACCACGAGAACGACATCATTGTAAGATGTGTGGGACACAGGTAACATCGTATTTTGAGAATTTTTCTTCTTAAATTGAGCCGGACACGATGTTGCTATAATTTTCTATCCTTGGCTAACGTTTTGGCGAGTTCATCTTCAAAGAGTGTAAAGGTGGAACTGAACGCGATTTATCTGATCAAATGTCCTATATATAAATATTGAATCATTCTGAAAATTTTCTTCCCTTTCTCTTTTTTTTTCCAACTCATTTCGTCTACAGGTAGCTCAATCGGATCGACAACGACATGTATATCATAGACATTTGCAACGAACTCGTATATTTGAATGTCCATTGTGCAACTTTGCGTCGAACTACGACGTGCATAGGTGAGCATTCTGGATATTGTTTTCTTTCTTGTTTTTTTTTTATAAAACTGCATCCCTAGCAGAATTTCCTCTCATCCTTCCATAAAATTTGGAAAGTGCACCTTATCAGAACACAATTTTTATTCTGGACGTTTTGTAGGGTGAAATGGCATATTAAGTGGATGCATAAGGATGATAAGGAGTTGGAGCCAATTTCACATGAGAATGAGTATAGGTTGGTTTGAAATATGAATATTCACTGAATAATATTGAATTGAATATTTGTATGTATATAACTGTTATGTCAGTTACGTAGATTCTCATTTATTTAAGAAAAGAAATCGATCAGCTGAATGAGGAATGTTTTCCCGGTTGGCAACATCGACGAAAACCATTTTGGTGGCTGGATAATGATGACAAGAAATCGGAGGTATGTGGTTGTTTATAGAAAAGTTTTGACGTACTTTTTTTCTACATAAGTCCCCTAGTTTTAGGTTGCTGAAGATGGAATGAACGGACATATAAAAAATGAAGATCTCGATCCCGATACGGAAATAATTGAGAATGGTTCAAATTGTGTAAAAGAGGGATCACCTAGCTCTACGGGGAATGATTTGGTTAGTCGTGGTTGTGTTAAGTAATAGTTTTAGGGGTTTGTTAGTAGTGCGACTACAGGATTTATTGATCGTTGAGAGATTTTCAGGATGAATATGACGATTCACCGGACGGAAGTCGTCATAGTAAGGACCGTGATCATGTTGGTCAGCCGATGAAACGCGTAAGCGAATGGACGTGTAGGGTAGGTGAATTCTCTGTGGTTCTAGGACTAAAATTCTTTTTAAACATATCTTATTCTCTTTAAATAATAATAATTCTTTCTAAATAGTAGTAATTCTTTTTGAATGCTTCTTTTAAACATGAGAGTTTTTTTTGTTTTGAGTCAGAAGTTTTGTTTATTTTCAGCTGTGCTTAAAAGAGTTCAAACCGACATCAAATTTTCTCCGACACGTCGCCAAAGATCACTTGGATATGCCATTGTTTCAGTGCGCATTATGTGAATGGGGTGCGGCGGATGCTTACGAAGTCAAAGCTCATATGGTCAAGGTATGCGTTAACTTTATAATGAGGTGGTTTTTGAAAGGATACTTCTACCCGAATACAATATACTTTGTCGGAAAAAAAATGTTGAAAATGCAATGAATTTGATGGAGTGAGTTTTGCAAAAGTTGCCGCAATTACTCGCCCTGTTGTACAATTTGAGAGTAAACTGCAGATTGCACCACATTCGGGCAGATATTGTTTATCACCTGAATACTGTACACATAAGTTGTTTTCACGTTTTAGTCTGCCTAGCAACTTTCAAGGCTGGTAACAACAACTGCAATAAAATTGTTATTGCTTCAATTTTCATGCAGCTTTCAATAC
The DNA here is from genome assembly GCF_031761385.1 of Necator americanus. NCBI lineage: Eukaryota > Metazoa > Nematoda > Chromadorea > Rhabditida > Ancylostomatidae > Necator > Necator americanus. Next base: position 3,289,722 of record NC_087373.1, read on the forward strand.
GTTTTTTTTTCTTTTTTTTATCGTCTCCTGTCGTATAACGCTATTGTTTCTCATCCTCATCCTGTGAAAATGGAAAGTAAAAGGAGAATTCTTTTTGCACAGAAACAAGATTATTAACGACAATTAATAATGAACTACTATGCAGCATTTCTCTTGTTATTTAAAGAATAAAAACACATTTCTTTTAAGTTTTCTTCGTTTTTTTTCTCTTAGAAACAATCCGTCTGTATTCATTGAGGACTAAAAACAGTGATTCTGTGTGGTAATGGCGGTCTCTGTACTATAGCAGGTTGTTATTCGCAGTGTTTACTTCCTGTAGTTAGAAAAAAGCCCAAATAGGGAACTTGTTGTGTACCAGCCATTTTTTATCACATAGGGAACTTGTTGTGTACCGCCCATTTTTGATCACTTAGACATAGACGATGATACAATCCGTGCTCACATGGTCATACGTTTAGGTGCACAGTAATGCCGATCTCGATCCAATATCCAATCTAGAGCTTAATCCAGAACATGTACAGCAACGGTTCTCAGAGTGTTTCCCGTCAAGAAAGATGAAAGTGCGTATAGTACATGCATATCGATTTTTTTTCCGACGTACTTATGTCTCGAAATGTACACTTTTAGCCGGGCACATTCGATAAGAAGAAAGAATCGACGATGCTCAGTGATGAGACAAAGGTCACATGTCAGGAATGTTTCCAAGAAATGAAAACAGAAGATCGTCAAGTAAGAATCCACACTGTACATTGCGAAGGCGATTGTTGATCTATTGACTATCGATTGCAGATTCATGTCTATCGACATCATTTGAAGGAGCCACGACTATACGAATGTCCACTATGTGATTTTTCGCATCATGCTTGTTCAAGTGATGTTAGAGCTCATATCAAGTTAGTTTATCCTATGTTATATGCATTTGTTACACAACTAGTTAATTTTTCTAATTTTTATTCTTCTGTTTGTTGTTTATTCCATTGGAATTTTTTTAGTTCTTATAAAGTTTTTGTTTCCGCCAATTCATTATTGTTAGCTGTAAATGAGAGAATGTTTTCTTTGTGTTAAAGATTTACCCATCGTGATAACGCTGATGTTCTACCACGAGCTAACCTCCTACAGTACTCCCAACAAATTGCCGAATGGAATGATCGTTGCTTCCCTGGCTGGATCAATAGAAAGTTACCAGCCAGTGTTATGGAAGATTTCAACAGGTAGCAAGGAATGATCAGTGTGTTTTAAAGGAATTGATCATTATTGGTGTCTAAGGTGTCGACTTTGTGACGAAGACGTACGACAAACGTCAAGACACATTGCTGAAGCTCATCTAATGATACAGCTGCACCAATGTCCTCTATGTGAATACGGAGCGCCGGAATCGCGCCTGGTGAAAAGACATCTAAAGAATAGTCACGATGAATTGGTTAGTTTTACCGTCGAATTGAATGACACCTGATACTTTTTGCTTTGATATGCAAATCAGCTCCCATCGCAGGAAATGGAGCCGATTGCGAATGTGGTGGTGCGGCGAGCGGATTTCTCTGCGTTGCATGATAAATGTTTCCCGGGACGACCGAAACGGTTATCGAACATTACCATATCGGGTGAGTATTAGTCTATCGAATGAAAATTTGTTTTATCAAACCTCTACTGTGCAGATGATGGGCGAAGGACCAAATGCAAACTCTGCCTATCGACTATAAGCCGTAAACGACGTTTGACGCATACGTTAGAAAAGCACATGAGCACTGCTTTGTATGGGTGAGTAAGCGTCTATTGTTTAGCGTTAGTTATTCGTAACATTAGTTATATAATTATATAATTATAGGTTTTGTAATTTTCGAATGTTAACCGCGGTATTATAAGTGTTGTTTGTATTACAGATGCTCTGCATGCCAGTTTACTCACAATTGGGACGAATCAGCTGTGGCGAGTCATATAAAATCGGCGCATTCGAAATCGTCCAATGCAAAGGCAAGTTTAGTGATCCGATTGCATGGAAGATTAAAATACCCAAGTCCATTATTGCTTTTTGTAAATTGGAATTGGTAATAAGTTTTTTCTTCTTTTTTTTCTTCTTTTTATGAATTAAGTTTCTCAAAAAAGGCGATAACTTTGCCGACATTGTGTTCTTTCCTTTCTGCAACTTTTTCTTCCCATCGTTAGACCAACTTATTGATGTTTATTTGAAATAATTTGATATAGACGAGGTGGCCCACCAAGTGTTCTTCTTTGTTTTTACCTTAGTTATATATAGCACAAAGTTATGCACCCCTAAAGACTCAAAGAAGAAAAGGAGATGTTACAAGGATTTTTTTGGTAATTTTGTACAAGAGGCTTTACCGGAAGTAAACAAACTTGCGTGGAAAATTTACATAAAAAACGAACGACTTTCTCTTCAACTATTGACAACTTATAACAGTGTTCCCTTAAAGAGAGAGGAGTCGCGAATTTTCCTCTCTGAGAATTGGCTCCAAGAAAGAGTGGTGCAACGTGGTGAAACACTTGTTTAGCATAAGTTCAAATAACTGAACAAAAATGGAGCATTAACAGCGAGCTAGTACAAATTCTCGAGCAATTTACGAGATTTTTTTTGGGAATTTTCTATTCCTATTCCAAAGGCATGCTGCGCAGTCCCAACCAATAAGTTCTAGTTGACAGCACGCTGCACGTTATACCTAAATGACTTAATGGTCCTACAGGTGAGCTTTTTTTACAATTGATTCCTCATAATTTGGCAATGAAGAGTTGTGGGACGGAAATAATCAAATTTTACTCTTGAAGAAATTTCTAAATTGAGATTTGATGTTTTGATCACATGGAGATATTCAACGTTCAGTTGAATATGGATTACTAATTATACCCTTTTTCCTTATGTACTTGATTATAGGTGCTCTGCCTACTTGCTCAATTCGAAGCAGAACTTCGTGAACGAGGTCAGCAATGCTTTCCGGATTGGGTGATAGAATCCAGTTACTTCGAGTAGAATACGAGAAAGAAAAGAAAAGAAAAAGAAACAGCAATTACTAAGTACGTAATTACACATGACTTGCTTTATCATATGCTTTAAAAATTGTTGCTCTCTATTTTTTTAGTCTTATAGATTTCATTTGCGCTCGCATACATTGCCATAGTTATACGGTAAGCTTTTTTTCCGCCAGAGAAGCCGCTTTCAGAACTCTTTGCTGTTTCATTCTACTTGTATCGAAATCAAGAAATGGATAGTTCCTACCAAAAGTATTCGATCTCTTCAGTATACCGTAGCATTTTTGATGGCTTAAAAACGACTTGATGTGTGAGAGTCGATGGAATTTTCGTCAGCAATTCATGAAAGAAAACATCGGAGTACTGTAAGCATGTGGACGGTATTTTAATTATTCTGCAATTCAAAAAGTCCAAATATATGAAATTTCAAAATAGACAACATATATGGGAATTGTTGTCAGCTAATAAGAATGAAATAGCTGATAAAGCTGAACGAGGCTATTCTGGCAGAAAAAAAGAAGAATGTCGTATAGTTCCGTTACCCATTCCCGGTTACAGAATGAGTTTTTCGTTCACGTTTTTATTGATCGATTAATCAACATTCACATGACATCATATAATTGTTTATTGTTATATGTATTCCTGTTATTTGCATTGTTTGTTTGTTTCCGTTCTCACATCCCCATGAGTGCTTTTTTCCTATCTTCAGGGTTTATGCTATTTACAAATACTTAATTCTCTTGTGAAATTGATACTTTCCATGCATACATATATACAGTAACTTTTAGGTGTCATTGAATATTTACTATTGATTGGTTTGTTGATGAGAAACGCTATTCATTCATGCTCATGTACAGAAACACTTTGCCATGTTGATATCTGACTCCGTTGGTTCTTGCCACACCAGTGTTGTTACTGTATGCCATTCCTTTAACTGAGAAGTCTACTGTACTCATTCTTTATCTTTATGAAAATGATCTCGGTCATGAATTGTTCTATTTTTGATGTTATATGAAGAAGTGAACTGTATGGTTTTGCTTTGCATCCCTGAGCATGCTTCTGCAAGTAGTTCAGAGAAGTTGCGAGTGAAAATTAGAGGATTCAGTTATGTCTGACTGCCTCTTACAGGGTGAATTTCATATTCCCCTCTCAACCAGAATTAGCTATGAGGTTTGCAACGGCTGAAGGCTTATACAAGAAATATTGATCCGGTCCTAACTAGGTCAGTTTTGAATAAATCAACTCTTCCGATTACTCGAGAGAAGGGAAGTCCAGGATGGGATTGTTGAATATGATGCGAAAGATGTCAAAGAGTGTGGAGTAACTTTGACCAATGTTTCCTTGTTTCCTCAGAGTCAGCGTAACACAAAGTTGACGTTGTTGGGATCAGTGCACGAATGGAAAGAGGTGGAGGTATATGTAGTCACGAGTATCAGTGTGATCGCGCTCAATTCTCCATAGTAATCCAGAGAAACGGGCGCGGAACAAGCTTTGTGTGGTCCAGTCTCCCCGACTATGAAACTTATTACGCGATAGAATGCGAGAAACTCCACCATCGTCCAATGTCGGCAGTCCAATCGGTGTATCTCAAATTACTTTGGTTACGTTGATTACCGTTGTTCTTCGAACCTGTAGGGCGGACAACAGTAATTTTTCCATTTGTCCCAATTGCGTCCTACAGTCGTCCAGTGGTTTCTCTTTTCGCGTGGGACACGAAGAGTATCGAAATTTTAGTTGAAGGAAGTCTGACTATTGTGTCGGCGGTCTTCCTGTAGTGCGCTTAACATCGCGTGGAACCCAGTCGCTAATGGCTCCGGTCCAACGGTTGTCGTTAAAGCGCATCACGTGTACGCGCCTTATTTTACTTTCCTTGGCAAACGCGGCGGCGTCTCTAATCTTCGATCGCTGATGTAGGAGAGAACTTCGACTACCGTCCCTTACTTGTGTGAAGCGGAATACTCCTAGCCATCACTCATTCAATTGAGCGTTCAATGACACTCACCGCGTTTTCTTCCTGCTTGCGAAGTGCCCAGGTTTCTAAAGCATAGGTCAAAGAAGGGAGTACTGTGATGTTGAAGAGGAGAGCACGGAGCAGGATGTTCCTAATCTTCTTCACTACATCATCGATACTCGGGGATCAGGACATTTTTGTTGTTTCATGCTTATTTCCCGACACAGATAAACGTAGCTGGTGCATTCAGATATGTTCGCCCGTTGAACGTGAACGGGGCATTGGAGATCTATCCTTTATGCATGAACATAGTCTTTTGCAGATTCAGCTGAAGACCGATGCATCTGCATGTTTCGTCGAAAAATTGCCTAGCGTAGCGTAGAGACACCAGTTAATGATAGTTCTTGGACTTCGCTCTCTGCACTTAGCTGCTTTCTCTTCTCTCCGTGTGAAGGAAAATCTCCATGAGGCGATGGTCCTATGCCGCATAGAGCTTTGGCACAACAACGAAATCTGTCAGGCAGAAGCTTTTACTGATGGTGATGTGGCCAATTTCATTAGGGTTCGCTCCACTGAGTGACTGCCACGTCCAGCGTAGAGAAGAGGGCTTCTGGAACTGGGAGTTCCCATTGGTGGTCTTAGTCGACATTATGAACTTCCTCTTCCACCGTTCATTACGTTGTTGCCGTGGTTTTCGATGTGAAGTTCCTCAGGTGTTCCTCTCTCGGGGCACTTTTGGAATTGAAATCACCAACGAAGACCTTGTGGAGGGTATGGCCGTTTCTGTGGAACTTTTCTAGGTCCACATAGAAAGCCTCGACTTCAATGGTTGCATCCGTTGCAAGCGTACCTGCCTTACAAGTACAGATCGCCCTCCTGGTCTTTTTTCGTTTTGGTAGCCTGGATGGCTCCTGCAACCCAATCCTTCCTGGTGCTACCGTACCATGGCTTCCTCCCCAGTCAGGAGTCTCTTTCTTATTACTGTGAGATGCGTAAAATTTTAAAACCTATGGCCAGGTTGGAAGCCCCTAGTCCCACGAGTTTGTGGGACAACATTGGATCCTCCCAGAGCGGACAGGTGGACCTTATTCGTTGGAGGCGACTCCAAACCGTCTCCTTTGCACCTCCCGGTCGCTTGACTGTAGGCTTTTGGCCGGGCCAACGTGCGGGGTACAAAGGTGTGATGAGTCAGTTCGGACACAGCAGAAACAGGGAGTTCATCTCAGGGCAGCCATAAGGTCGCTTTTGGTCCGCGATTGCCTCCTTATCCACCACTTGGGGACGCGCCACATAGTCTCGCCACTAACCGGCTGTGATCCCTCTGATGTGGGATATTTGTGGATATTTCAAATAGGCACCATAAGTTCCTCTACCCGCACAATCAGAGACGATTCGGGACTTCTTCATGAATAGATAGTGGTAAGCGTGCAGTTCACAACTAGGAGCGTGATATTTTAAATATTACTACTGTCACTTATCCCGATCCAATCCGCTCAATTTTTTGACTCAGTCTCAATTGGAGATTGTGTTGGAAAACTAGAGGATATAGTTGTATCCAACCTTCTCTTTCAGGATGTATTCCGCATTGACGCAGATTTGGTTCATGTATTCTACAGAGTTAGCGGATGGGCTCTGCAGCAATCCAGGATTACATAGGATTCAATTGTGGGCTGCACCATTAGCATTCAGTTATGGGATGACCTCGGTTGATTGAAATCTAGGTGAGTTCCGAATGATCCGCACCTTTAATTGCATGACCTAGCGGCTGATTGCGAAAATTTTGAGATTGAATTATTGGGGATTATAACAGTTTAAAGAGTATGGAGAGTACAGTAGTCAGAACGGCTGAAAAATCTTCCGAATTTTCCGAAATCTCATCTGTTTCGTGATCTTCTTTGTCACTTTCTTACCTTTATTCTTATCTCTTTGAAATCTTTGATGAATTATGGGGATCGAATCGAGCACTGGTTAATCCTCACTCTGTTTTGCTTCTCGAGCGTCTGATTGTTGGTTGCGACTCTGTACTTCTGAATAACTTTGAAATTTCGAATTTTTAAGCGTTTAAATTTTATAGGACAATCAAAAATCGTCCAAACTTAAATAGAAAGTCTTCAGTCAGCAAAAAAATGATTTGGCTCTTGTCCAAATGAAACCACATTATAGTTAGAACATTCTTGATCACTTAGTGCTTGTTTTTCTCTATATTTGATCCGATATTTTACTGCTGGTTGATGGATTACAGATTTGGGATTTTTGCTCGGAAGATATCGTAAACATTTTTGTGCATTGTGCATTATATGGGACACTATTTTTCAGTTTCATGGTACTTTTGTTCTTTTTTCCTCGCTTTGGAAGTTTATTGTAATACGGTAGCACGATATGAAACGATACTGGTTATTACCGAGAACCTCATTATCTCTAATTCTTTTTTTTTCAAATGTTAAAAAGTGAACCAAAAGTGCGTATTCATCAGAATTTACATTCCTGCAATGGTGAAGTTAGTTAAGGCTAGCATTTAATTAAAGTTGGTGATGGGTGGGCAACTTTTTTTTCAACAAAATTGTTCTTTTCGTCTGGTCTAAAATGCTAAATTCTGTGATTAGCATTCATCCGGCTTCGAAAATTCTATTCCATGCCAGCAATTTTTATCCATCAAAATTAACCGACTTATCAGTGATCACTAGACTAAACACCCATCGCTTCTATATTAAAGGTATCACCTCACGAATCTGAGGTGGTACAGATTTCAGGTGGAGTATTCTTATACGGGATAGTAGATTATGGAGAGGGAAGTGATTCCGTCCATTTCTTCCTAATTCCTGTAAAAAACGGCCCTGAAGATGCGGCACGTGCACACGGCTGGCGCGCTCCAATCGAACTCTTTGTAGAAAATAGCGCGCCGGATCGCTCGAAGCCGCATCTTCCGGACCGTTTTTTACGGCAAATCGGAAGAAATAGACGGAATCACCCCCTCTCCATAATCTGTGATCCCGTATACGAATACTCCAGCTGAAATCCGTCCCACGCCAGATTCTTGGAGTGATGCCTTTAATTATTTTGAACACCAATTTTGCATCCTGGTCTGACGTATGCACGGAAAGATACTGTAAGTAGCGAATATTCCTGAAAATGCTTCTTTCACTCGCTACTCCCTTATTTCCAGCGGCTATAGTACTCGAGGATGCGATATGTTACTGTATTTTATTCTGTATACCATGTCGGTCTAGAAAAACAGGGGCTAGTCATCAGAACAGAATAAAAGTAACCAAATTTTAACCTAAATGCTAAAAGTAAAGTAGAGTAAAATTAAAATCAAACCAACTTATTAATCAAATTAATCAGCCAATTATTTAATCAAAATTTTCTAAGATTAATTAAACTTAATGGTAGGAAATTTTAAAAGGGTGAAAACAACATACAATGCAACAATAAATAAAATAAATAGTATACAAATAAGAATAAGATGTCTTAATAAATACTTCTTTCTCATGTTTTTATATAATAAGAACTACAATGTTTTCTGTTTAAAATTGTTTTTGGAAGGACTCTGGATTTTTTTAGTGCTTTCGAAATTTAATATTAGGGTTCATATTGCCTGGGGCATGTTACGCGATTTACCGAAAGAATTCTTGGGAATAATCTTCCTGACACAATTTTATCCACCTATATTACTGCCTATTATTACTCTACGATATCGTATACATATGTGTACCCCTCTCCAATAACTCTCATTTTTCATTTTCCTCGTTTAAAATTCTTCACCATGTTTCATTTATTGCTCATAAGTTTTTCTTTGAACAAGCATACATTTGATAAAGTGGATATTTTTTTGTACTTGTATTTTTTTTTGTTTTAGAGTTTTACAATTTATTCACGTACGTTACGTTGAATGTATGTAGCGCAGTGTTAAGTGGTGGGGCTGCGACTGTCTTTCCTACCTCTGGGCCGATAAATCTACTATCAGGCTTGTCTGAGAGGAGACGAACACTGAATTGATAGAAATATTTGTGAATTTGAAATTTAAAATCATAATAGAATAATTAATAATAATCATCTATCATTTTCGTTCCACTTTTCAACCTCAAGAAAAAGTTAAAAGTTAAATTAAAAAAGCGAAAAAATTTGAAGGGGAGCAAATTCTCGAATACTTCTCGAATTATTAGTATAGAAGTAGAGTTTCATGTACTTTTTTTTCTTATTTCAAAATCTTTACGGAGGGAATGAAATAGGAGATCCGAAAAAGAAATCCGATTATCTGAACGACTGCCATTCAAGCAGGGTAGGGCCAGATTTAGCAGGTGTGGTCAGAGGAAATGCTTGAATTTTTGCTGCGGTCACCTCAGGCGATTGTAAGAATCAACGACTATATAAGCTTTGAGCAAAACGCTACAGCTGGTCGCAGCTCCATTGTTGTTTTGTCAAGTCCTCGAAATTTTCCTGAGATCTCCATGTCAACAAGTTATTTATGTGACATGAGTACGGAATAGACTACAGCGTTCTAATTTCCAGACCTCCTCGAGCGTGTAAATCACATTGTTAGTTTGCACCGCAAAGTATCGTCGTTTACTCGTCCACAATTGATTTTTCTTCTTATTTGGCCTTTAATTTACATATTATTATATATAGATATTATACTATATGTTATTATATTATATATTATATTTATTTATACAATGATGATTTTCCAGAAAATTCATCCTAGACACCACACTCTGACCTCCATCTTAACTTCTCTCTAGCAATTTCGAGAAAGAAAATATTCGAAGGATAATTTATTTGTTTATTTGTTTACTTATTAATGCTCAATAACGTGCCGAAAAGAATATGGCAAGAACAAACACAAAAAGCAAATACAGTAAATAAATAGTGAAAAGAAAAAAGAAAAAGAAAGAAGAAAAAGAAAGGAAAGAAGAAAAGGATACAATGAGCAGAGATCAGTTTTGGGCACAATTTCGGCTATTATCTCACCGATCCCTCATTTTTTATGCCTAAATGCTTAATATATAGTTTTGATTACTCAGTAGTAATAGGAATTAACATTAGAAATAGAGGCTGAATAAAGTAATAATAATAAGGTGAAATAATAATAATAATAATAATAATAATAATAATAATAATAATAATAATAATAATAATAATATAAGGGACATGAGATCACAGCTTTTCGATACAGTATAACCACGCTTTTTATGTAGAAGTGTGCTTCTCGAAATATGTAACAGTAGTAAAGCTTCTTTCTCAAAAATCCGATTCGCCGACACCACACTTTTTTTTTTACTCTTTGAGCCTTGATAAAACATTTCACAGTATTATTCCTAAATGCATCAGATATACATCTGGAGAATATTCATACTTGATTTTACACCTAGACTCTTTTGATAGCGCTGCAATTTGAAAACATTATTCAAAGCGTGGGTTTTCCTACTGTTTTTCCCAACTGTCAGCAAAAAAAATGATGTGAACGTCATGAGGTGACACTGATAACGTACTGTACGTCAGTTGACGTAAATGGTTGGCTAAAGTTAAAGCAGCCGCTTGCATTCGTGTTATCCCTTTCTGAAGAAACGATGTTTGAGTCAAACGTCCAGGGAAATAGATACGTTGGGAGTACATAGCGCAAATTCTGCAGTGGTCACAGTTATGAAACGGTTCACAACGTCTCATTTACTCTTTGTCAAATCCAGATGGAGTTAAAGGCATCACCCCACGAATCTGAGGTGGTACGGATTTCAGGTGGAGTATTCGAATATGTGATCGTAGATTATGGAGAGAGGGGTGATCCCGTTCATTTCTTTCTAATTGCCGTAAAAAGCGGCCCGGAAAATACGGTTTCGGGCGTTCCGGAGCGTTATTTTCTATAAGGAATTCGATTGGAGCGCGCCAGCCGTGTGCACACGCCGCATATTCGGGCCATTTTCACGGCAATTAGGAAGAAATGGATGGAATCATCCTCCTCTCCATAATCTACTATCCCGTATACGAATATTCCACCTGAAATTCGTACCATCTCAGATTCGTGGGGTGATGCCTTTACTGCGCGATACTACTCTACAACGGCACAATAATTCGAATTGGACCCGAGCCATTTTCCCGCGCACTAATTTAATGGCGTTAAACTCCTCTCTCTTCCTTCTGTAATTATTTTCATTCATGCGCACATGACAGTATACGCCGACTAATATACAACTTGATGATGATATACCAGTATGAACGTCTGGTTTACGTCGAGCATCAGACTTCTTGCGACGCTTGCCACCCTCACTTTCACTGACCAATAGGAATAAAAAGCTGTGGCAGTTTCTGTAAAATTAAATTTGCCTTTCTTCTAACCATACTTCCGTTTTTTGAAGGCATTGAAGAAATGATGATAGAATAATGATTCCGTAGTTTTTTTTTTCTTAAATACTGCAGTGCTACCTTCGGAGAGCACCAACGGAACTTATTTTTACACCTATGTTTTTAGCTACATCTCCAAAATATCATTCGAAGTATGGTTTTTTCTAAAGTTATCCTCAACCATTAGCACAGGATGATGTGCTAACATGAAATGAAGCGTTAACATTATCATAGCGCTGATAAAGATAAGGCTCGTCTCAGATCACGCAAACTGTTAGCTGCTATTTAATTGACCATTCTTATGCGTGGTCCCAATTTCTAAAATTAGTCGCAATCTGAGCAACTTGATGGAGGAAACGTGCGGAGAATAAACATAAGGAAGAAACATATAGAGAGAGGTGACACATGCACGGTTAATAAATGGTTCACAACGTCTCATTTACTTCTTGAAAAATGTACCTAGAGTTATTGCACGGTAATATCGCGCTACGACACACAAATCCGACTCACTGGGTCCCGCCGTTTCCATTTTATATCCTTCTGGCATCGATGCACCAATTCGCACAGATTCGACGCCGCTGGACCCGTCTCACTGCTTTTTGGAATTTCGTGACTGTAACACACACTTTTCAGAATAACCCAGTTATTATATCGCATGATGTTTATAGAATCCATTGACCTACTTTTTTGTTCCTCTTGTGACTTCGATATTGTCGGATACCCTGGGTTAGTCGTCTGAAGGTGATGGAAGTTAGTGAATTTTCCTATTTGTGGTCAACCGTTCCGCTTATCCAATTGTTTCGGACAAATTCATTCCTCTTGGATTGACTTCCCATGCATTATTGATAGGAATCTTCGCTCAACTGTTCGGGGTAAGGGAGAAGATTCCGTAGGAGGAGTTTTCCATTTTTAGTAGTAGAAAAACGACTTGATTTCCCATCAAATGAAGAGACCAAATGCAATCAAGGAGAATTTCAATGGTTTCAATGAAATTACATTTTGGATTTTTTTATAGATATTGTTAATTTCCCACATGTGTTTGGATGTATTTGAATGAAAAAAATAATGGTAAAGTAAATAACCTCTAAATACCACAAAATAGGTTTGTTCAAATAGTCATTAATTAGAAGGGCGTGACGCAGTCGGTTAGAGGTCCGTTATAGCCACATGGGCGATGGTTCGAAACCGGTCTACTGCAAACCAAGCCTTTGATCCCTCTGGGTTTGCTAAATTGGTACCAGACCTGTTTGGGAGGATAAAAACACTGACTTGATTATCGAATCCCGCAAGTCATTGTATAGGCCAACACGCGTTCCAAAACCTCAACGATTACGAATTCCAGTGAAAGGCGCCGGCGCATCTTAATTGGATTGATAAATATTAATTATGTTTTATCCTAACATAATTTCTAGAGTATTTTCTCGTTGATCTTGAAAAATTTCCAAAACGCAGTGTCACTGCTGGCGAAAGGTAAATTTGCATTTTTTTCTACATATTCTGATTTGGAATTTTTTTTTTGAAAGCCGATGTCATGGAATAATTCTATTAGGAGTCTTCAAAAATATTTCCACATGAATCTGATTTCAGTAACTATGACTTACTACATTTGTTTTGACCGGCGGATTGTTAACATTGCTTGACGAGGTTGTCCATGTCTTCGCAGAAGTGTATCGCCCTTGAACATAGCCTTCGCTCTGCCCAACCTTCTCGATGTACAGCAGCTCGCGAAGAACCCGTCCACTCGTCATTGCTCCACAGCCTTGGAGAAATGGGGTTTCACGTGAACTGCGTACCGACACCGAATGCACCGGGTCCTACCTCAAGCCGAAAGTGTCCAGCAGTTCAGCATAACGAAACAGGGAGTTGTTACCAAAAGTTTCATGATTCTATGTATTTGACTTATTTAGGAAGAGTTCCGAGTTTAAAAAAACAAGAAATCGCATACCCTTGCGTCCGGTACTCGTGGATTGTGTTTTCCCCAGTGGCAATGTTTTTATATAGGCTCCTCTCAGTTGTTTTGGGTAGATTTCCGTTTTTTTTTTCATATGGTAAATCTTGGCGTACATGTCTAACTATATTAGGGTCAAAATAGGAAATGAAGCACGGTGCAGTGCTGCGCTCGAAGTAGTTTGGTTGAGTTAGTGGATGGGATCAAGGTGAGGCCATCGCGAAGTGCAGCGAAGAATGATGCTAGCAGGAATCCTTCCTGGATCCTAACCGCTGCGATCCACCCCTTCAAGCGTAGCCGCTTATGCTACTGCGCTCTGCAGCAGTACAAATCGTTTTGAAATAATAAAAAAAAAACGCTCTGAACCCGTATCATTTATCCAGCTTGAAAATTCCGCATGGTGGATAATTAGGCCTGGATTGAAAACATTGTTATCCGTTAGAAATTCCCCCGCGGATAAATGCATCCCGCCACGGGAATACATATCTACTCGCGCTAGCGCTGGAAATATTTATCCAGCAATCCGCTAAATCTCGCAACGAAATACCACTGCACCAAGTTTGGACCAACAAATCAACCAAATAGTACTGGATAGCATGATTAAAGGCATCACCCCACAAATCTGGGGTGGTACGGGTTTCAGGTGGGTTATGCCTATACGGGGTCGTAGATCGTGAGGAGGAGGGTGATTTCGTCCATTTCTTTCAAATTGCCGTGAAAAAACGTCCCGGAAGATACGGCTTCAAGCATTCCGGGACGCTGTTTTCTACAGCGAGTTCTATTGGAGCGCGCCAGCATTTTGCACGTGCCGCATCTTCCGGGCACTTTACGGCAGTTAAGAAGAAATGGACGGAATCATCTTCCCCACAATCTACGACCCCGAATAGGCATAACTCACCTGAAACCCGTACCAGCCCAGATTCGTGGGCTGATGCCTTTAAGAAAAGAAGTCGCTGATTGTTTCGCACCCACCAACAATGGATACTGCTACTGTAATGGAACATCATTTATGTATTGACGTTATTCCATGGGCAAAAAATCTTACGTCATTAATCAAATTTTTCTTGTTTAAATGACAACCTCAATTTTCGAGCGCCTAAATTACGAAGCAGACGTCAACGTCACAAATACATCAAGGCTGTAAATGATGGTTAGATGTGGCACATAAGCATGTCTTTAAGAATTACTGAGAAAAAAAACTAGTGGTTTTCACAAATCTTGAATAGTATAATCAAGCAGGACAAATGTCAGTTGGTTAATATGTGATTAATTTCTTGCCTGTGAGACCAGAAATTCTAATTATGAAACTGATGAATCCTTCCATTTTCATATTAAAAATAATTCATATTAGAAACAAATAGAAAGGAGTAGTATTGAATATAATAATTATATATAATAGAAATTTAGTCCTGGTAAATGGTAATTTAATTAATTGTACTTGTAGTTTAACTAAAATTCTTACAAATGATAATTTAATGCTAATTTGTCTTTTTGAGTGATTTAAGGGATTTAGTACAGATCCAACTATGGAATAAATAATATGTGTAGAAATAGCGTGAACCTTTTGAACTATATGCAGATTATACTAGATTAGTGTGATTTTAGTGTCGTTTTGGGATCATCAATAATCTTGAGTTTTGTAGGACCTGAAAATCCTGAAAATGAAAATTTCCCTAACTTTTTTCAATGGCCAAATCACTAACTGTAGTATTGTGAGGTGAAATTCATCTGGATCCGTCATATGTGTGCGTAGACCATAACAAGAAATAAATGTTACTGATAAATCACTGAAAAATTAATCATATGTTGTAAAAACGGCATCTACGTCAGTATTTCTTAGCGAAGAAGTAACAACACTGCCAATTACTCGGTTGACTTGAAAAACATCCATATTCCTAATAATTTAAGTAATTATAGATATTATCGTTCTTGTGTGTCGTCGCGTGACCATATTAGTAACTTCAGTGTTTGACTGTAACGGTCTTCGCTCAGTCATATGAGCCAGTAAAATCCCAGGCAAATTGTACTTTCAATGAATTATTTGACAGTATTTGTACAAATGTAGGTACAATTTCTGGGTTTGACAAGAAAAACAATTACTTTCAGCATGTTTTGTAAGTTATAACCATTTCAATGACTGCATACATATATCTAGACATTTTATCACTAATCTTTTTTTTTGTGCTAAAATTGTAAAAGGCGAGGGGCTCACAACACTGCCCTAATCGAACTGTGCTCAAGGTGGACTTGGTGGACAAAAAAATTGTTCTTAAGTCACAAAAATCGTTTTTAATTGTCAAATGAGCGGTGAAGTCTGTGGTTTCAGTTCTGTTAGAAGCACTAAATGATATGACTTAGGTTCCGTTAAGCCTATTTAGAGAGTTTGGTGAGGTTAAACAATCAGTAGCTTTAAGTCTTACTTCCTTTTTTTCTTAGTAGCGTTAGCGTAGACGATATGGGTCCTCAAAGATTTATGCTTAGATTTTTGGGACCCCGATTGACTTAGCTATTCATTTCCAATAATGAAGAGTCGATTGATGAACTATCACTTCCACAATGAGGGAAGTCATTTGTCATTTAATGACGGTTTTTGTGCCCCATAAATGTTCTTGCGCCCAAAAGTACAGTTCGATTAGATCAATGTTGATTGGCTCCCCTCCCCCACCTT